>NC_053022.1:540074061-540334112 GCF_003073215.2 Triticum urartu
CAGTCACATATGAAGACAAGTGGTACTACTATATAAAAGCGAGCCAAGGGGGGATGGGAGGTTGAATAGGGATGAGCTGACAACCCTTCTAAATTAATCCACACACACTGTACATACAAAAACTGAGGGCAGGCCTGGCGCAGTGGTGAAGTCCTCCCCACTTGTGCCAAGAGGTCCTGGGTTCGAACCAGCCTCTCTGCATTGCACTTTGGAGGGGTAAGACTAGGTTCTTATAATCCCTCCCCAGACCCCACCTTGTGTGGGAGCTTCTATGCACTGGGTCTGTCCTTTTTACTGTACATACAAAAACTAAAATGCTACCTAAAAAATACATTCAAGATCACCCGCTATACATTGCGTGTAGTGGCGGAGCCAAAGCCCGGCGGCTGACGGGCTCTACATGAACCTTCCTTAGCTTATACAAGAATACGAAGATTTAATCAGTAGCTTTTCTAGGCAAATAGCCATCAGCTACTTCCCTTTGTACTTTGCGCAAGCTCAACGCACGGGCTAGCTCCACCACTGATAGGGTGGACACTACTAGAGATTAAGACCAACAGGTGTATTGTGATCGAAAATATCATCCCATAAATTCATCTTTGGCCAGCAAAGTGTCGACAATTTGTAAATTACATGAGTTACAATGTTATGTGCTGAACAGGAGCAGAAAGATTTTCAGGTGTAATAATCGGCTGATCCGGACCACAATTCTCGTGTACAGGGTTATTCATCAGTGTGTATGTACGCAAAGTTGGATTCACTTGGATGACAAAAGGAGAAAGAAACGGGCATCTTATTGTAAGGAACATTTATACTTAGATCTACTCAGTTTCTACAAAAGATGGCACTGCAAAATCGATTAGCAGCAAACTAACCAATTTACCACTAGTTTGTGCTTTCAGTAACACAAGACTCATGTGTGAGCCTATCAAGAATAATGATGCTTATACCTTCTGAGTAAACAAGTTATACAGCAGCGCACGGCGAAATATGATTCTTGAACAATAAGGGAAAATTAGACTATTTGCCTATGCCTATCAGTAAAAAAAACTATGATCACATATCAACAGGTGGTCAATTAAATTGTTAGTGACTTTGGATTAAAATTGCATTTAATTATAGTTACACTTGATCAAGGATGTTTACATATAAACATGACATTGTACATTGACTATATGTATGCATGGCAAGACAAGGTCACTAAACACACATATGGAAAAGAAACCAGAGTTTAGTATGAGCAGGCCAAATACTTGGAATGATATACTTACAACTGGTATAGAAGAAGCACATTTGCATTTCAGACTCTCAGGTTGCCAAATTTTCAGTTTTTGTATTTCATCGTCCTTCTCCTTAACCAAGGACTGCATTTCCAGTAGCTTACCCTCAAGAGTCAGTACCATTTTTAATGCATTAGCAGCTTCTGCTCGCAATCTACAGTTTTCATCATCCTTATTTCGTACTTCTACTTGCAGCACATCTACATTCTGCTGAAACTTTTTTACTGCCTCCACTTCTTTTATGTTAAGGATCCCCGCTTCTGCTTGCAATCTGCCAATCTCAATATCCTTATTTCGGACTGCCACTTGCAGTTCCTCTACATTTTGCTGAAGCTTTTGTGCTGACTCCACTTGTTTTATCTTAAGGTGCCCCACTTCTGCTCCCAATTTGCCAATCTCATCATCTTTATTTCTGACTGCCACTTGCACCTCCTCTACATTCTGCAGAAGCATTTGCACAGCTTTGTTAGCTTGTGCTGCCTCCACTTCCTTTATCTTAAGGGGCCCCGCTTCTGCTCGCAATCTGCCAATCTCGTCAGCCTTATATCGGACTGCCACTTGCAGCTCCTCTACAATCTGTTGAAGCTTTTGTGCTGCTTCGTTAGCTTGTGCTGCCTCCACTTCCTTTATCTTGAGGAGCCCTGCGCTGTCCTTGTCCATTCTCAGCAGTTTGTTCAAAAGAAAATCCTCCACTGCAAGTGCTGCAGAAATTTCCTTATCCTTGTTTGAGCTAAGGGTCTCATAAGCTTGCTTCAGTTTTCTTAGCTCTGCTCTTAAATCTCCTGCGATGGCCCCATGATCTGCATTCTCTTGAATAATCTCTACACTATTTCCAGCTTCCTTGGATTGTATCTAGCATTATTAAGATACAGGAGTATGGATACAGCACAATGATTAAGAAAATTAGCGACATGCACAAACTGGACCGAAAGCTTTTCAGCTATGGAATTGATGTTGGAGACAAGAGGTACAACTACAAGTATATACAAGACACGGAAGGGGAGGGGGGTGAATAAGGTTGAGTTGACAACCCATCCAAATTAATCCACGTATTGTAAATAAAAATACAAGAATGCTACAGAACAATGAATCCAAGATCATCTGCTCTACATAGGGTGAACTAGAGATTGAGACCAACAAGTGTATTGTAATTTAGAATATCATCCCTTAAGTTCATCTTTGGCCAGCAAACTGCTGACAATCTGTAAATTAGATGGCTCACTGGCCAGGAACAATTATGGGGCAATGTTAAGTGCTGAACAAGCGAACGAAGGTTTCATGTGTTAAAATCATAGAAGGTTGATCTTGACAACAATTCTTGTGAAACTCTAGATCTACTCGGTTCTAGAAAAGATATCATGGAAAATTATTTAGCAGCGCATTAATCATAATATCAACCTGGTCAACATTCACTACTGACTATGTATGGTAACTTTGGAGGCAGGTCAATAAGAAATACCACGGAAAGGAAACAAGGTATAGTATGAGCCAGAAATATACTCCAAAATGAAATGCTTACAGTTGATAAGAAGGCAAGCTTGTGTTTATGAGTCACAGGTTGCCCAACTTTGAGGCTCTGGATGTCATTCGCCTTATCCAAGGAGTGCATCTCATTTAGCTTGTCCTCAAGAACCAGTGTCTTATTTGTGGATGCAGGAGCTTCTGCCTGCAATCTTCCAATCTCATCATCCTTCTTACAGGCTGCCACGTGCAGCTCCTCTAACTTCTGTTGAAACTTCTGCACTGCTTCAGTAGCTTCCTTATCCTTATTCGAGCATATGGACTCATAGACCTGCTTTAACTTTCTTCGCTCTGATATTAAATCTCCGGAATTGTGCTCATGATCCGCAGTGTTTTCATTAAGCAGTACACAAGTTCCAACTTCCTTCAGCTGTACCTAAACATTACAAAAAGACAAGCACGGATGCAAATCCATGATCAAGAAAATCAGTGGCATTCACAAGCTGAACCAAATGCTTTTGGGATAATTAATAAGTACCAGCAGTTCTGAGTTTTCGGTGTCCAAGAGAGCTTCACAAGTTCTTGAATCCTCCAAATCACTCTCTAGCATTTCTGCATTGGACAGAGCAGGCAGCAACAGTGGCATCAGTAGCAACATTAGGTGCCTCATTGTACAGGTTATCTTCATCGAAAAGATATAAAATGGAAATGCTATTCAGTTAATCTTAATAACCCTAAGGTCTTGTCCATCTGGCTGCGGCGAAGCGGAATGACCAACAAAACTGACATTTAGCAGGCACATCATGAAAACTCTCATAAATCAACAAAAAAAAGGTATGCCAAATTTAGGGGCACAATGTTTTCTGACCGGCGAGCTTGGGATCATCGGAAGGGAGCAGCTCCCTGCAGGCCGCCTCCCACCTGCTTCTGCTCAGCTCCGCCTTCCAGGATGAGAACATGTAAGCCATCAATCAGGCGCAGGGAAGCCCAAGAGAAAACCCTAAGAGGAAGAGGACAGGAACGGTCCGATGAATCACACCTGGTGGAGGCGGGCGTCCCAGAACTCGTGCTGGATCCTGTTGCGCGCCTCCAGCCGCGCGCGGCCGGCGGCGAGCGCCTCGACCCGGTCGTAGATGCGCTGCCACTCGGCCCGCCCGCCGTCCCCCGCGTCGTCGCCGCCGCCGCCGCTGCTCATCGATTCGGACGGCGTGGGTGCTGATTTTTCTCAATCTCGTGTGTTGCAATGCTCTCGGAGAAGATGCTACGGAGTTAAACGCTGAGCAGCTCATCGCCATTGGAGGAAGACGGCGGTGGACTCGTGGAGACTGGAGAGGTGAGGCCGCGAGACATTTGGGGAGAAGACAAGTCAGTCACTTCGTGGCTCCTTCACTTTTTTGTCCTTTTATTATTTTTGACATCTCGTTTTTAATTTTGATCCTGGTACCTAATAAAAGTATAGAAAAGAAATACTGATTCAGTATTTCTCTTTGAATTCAGTAATTTCTCCTATTATATTGGCCATTTTATTCGTAAGCATTGCCTAATCTGGGTCTCTATACGACTGTGGACGCGCCCACGGACAACGGCCGAGGCAGATCTCAAGTTTTGCCAATTACAATCACAAACCTTATTTTCGAGAAACCAAATACATGCAAACACATGCACATTGATCATTTTGGTCAAACATAGTTCAATGCACAAAAATACAAGTTGTTCGTACTTAAAATTTTTAGTGTGAATGAAGCATCCGTGTTGGGCCTTCGGGTTAAGGTTTAGTCCCATCGTGCCGTGCGAGAAGCAACACGATCGACTTAAATAACCGTCGTTGTACAAAAGTGGGCGCATCCAGGCCGTCGATGCACCCCACTTTTCTTTTGAAGTTAAATCATTTTGTCATTTACCCTTTGTTTCTCATGTCCTACCCAAAGCGATCATATTTGGGACGAATGTGAGCAAATTGTCGCGGGCCCTAACGGTCAGTCTGACATGGCGGACGCATCCGGATGTCTTCATATCCATTATTCATTTATCCGTCTCATATTTGGGCTAAATATGGGGAGTGCCAGTCAGTCCGAACGTTTGGGCTGGTTGTGGGAAGCCCGATTGGGTGCTACTTTTTCGCCAGGTCAGTGACCTAGCAGTCCGCCATGGCGTTTGCAGCGGATATGGGGTCTGTTTGTAGATGCTCTAAGATTGACTCCTATAAAAAAACTATAAATTGATTTTTACCACATTCTTTAGAAAACTTAGTACCCGCTCAAAACTCTTGTAAAAAAATATTTTTTCTATGATGCAATCTTTTTTCTAAAATACGTACAAGCATGTGTATCATATATTCATAGAAGGAGTAGTCAAGATGGCCGATGCAACGCCTTTCGATACCCACACCCACCACGACTACACTAGCACACACTCGCCTTGACCAAACTCAAGCCATGAATGGCAAAGAGGTTGAACACAGAGCACATAGGTTGTGTCACAACCGTAACGAACACCTCAAAGCACGACAAAAACACAAAACCAAACTAGATCAACGCACCCTCCACTCATGGCATCTAGGAGAGAGGCAAGTGGACACCAGGAGCTAGCCTGGCTCGAGGAAGACATCGTAAATGAGGCGTCGTTGATAGAGTACATAGCGCCCCGGATGCTCATGCCCGCGGCAACACCGAATACATGACAACCCGACGTCCCAAGGCTCACTGATGTGGCAAATCACACCAGCTACTCCTTTGGAAGACACTCTAAGCACCCAGACAACGCCTCCAAGAAGGGGATGGCGTCGTGGCATCGCCGCTGCCTGGCCGACGAACCGAGCCTCGGGGTTCCCCCGGTGCTAGAACGGGGGATGGACAAGGCCATGGCAACACCATAACATCATATGAATTTCTCCTCGGTCATGTCTGTCGCGTCTCTGAAGCAAAGTAAACTGGGAAGGGGGAAAGCAAAATTGTCATCTTGGGCCATCACCATGAAGAGGGGAAGTCGCATCCGCCGTTGGGTTGTCTATGATGCAATCAAATAAACTTGTTCTATTGACTGACTTCAGTTTAAAGTTTTAAAAGCATGCCACTTGTGAAATCGACACTGACATGCATACTTTCAAAAAAGGAAGTCATGCTCAACTGCTTGGATTTAAGCTTAGTTTTTCTCAGAGGTGTTGCATTTGTGGTAGAATCAATGCCGCGTCGGAATAAGATGACTCTTCTTCTTCCCCACCCTAGTGATGCTTCAATTAGCAACGCCGGGAAGCAAGTAGCCCCTGTGTCTCGTCAGACTTTGGTTTTGACGATGTTAGGTTGTGGTGGCTGGTGCTTGGTGTCTTCTCGGACGACAGCGTCAGCTGGTCCAGAGTATGCGGATGTCTTGGAGTGTGGTGTGCAGATGGCGGCTTGCGGCGGCGCTCTTCTTCTCCGATCACGTTGGATGAAGACGACATTGTCAAGATCTGGCAGACTTGGGGATGATCCCTGACCGACGTGTCACAAAGACTCGGTTCCGTCGCCTTTGACTGACCGTTTAATCAGTTCACAAAATAGTGTGGTCTACAATGGAGTTCTTCCATATCTGGATGTGGAGGCTACTGGCGTTTTTCTCCGGCGGTGCCATGGTGGTGGCGGTGATCGACGACGGGTGATGATTAGGTTGGGCATATGGATCTCCCAAAGTAAAGTTGTAATTTTTTTGAGCCCTTTGTGCAAATCTCCAAGACACTAGGCACTTTGTTTGTCTCATGGAGTGGCCACATATGTACTCATTGTAATTTGTCTGTTTAATGGACAATGTGGTAATTCCTCTCTCTCAAGAGAAAGCTTGGATTTAAGCAATTCAGCATTGGTTAGAGCAGTTTACATTGCAACTACGCAGTGCATCCTCAAACCAGCTTTCCCTGCCACATGAAACAAGGCCCAACTCATAACTTACTCCTACAAGAGAGACTAAGATCACAATTTGTTACGCCCTCGATGCGGCTATATCTCCCACGTGTCGAAGCACGACGTCTTAGAGGCATAACCGCATTGAAAGCAATGTCACAAATGAGGTAATCTTCACACAATCCATGTAATATAATTAAAGGGAAAAGGATACATAGCTGGCTTACAATCGCCACTTCACACAAATACATGAATAAAGCATTACATCATCCAAATACAATCAAGGCCCGACTACGGAACCAAAATAAAAGAAGACTACCCAAAATGCTACACAGATCCCCGATCGTCCCGACTGGGCTCCACTACTGATCAACTGGAAACGGAAAACAACACAACGAACAAAGTCTTCATCGAGCTCCTCCATGAGCTTGGTTGCGTCATCTGCACGGTTCAACGACACCTGCAAGCTGGTTTGGAAGTATCTGTGAGTCACGGGGACTCAGCAATCTCCCACCCTCGCGATCAAGACTATTTAAGCTTATGGGTAAGGTAAAAGGTATCAGGTGGAGCTGCAGCAAGCGACTAGCATATATGGTGGCTAACATACGCAAAAGAGAGCGAGAGGAGAAGGCAAAGCACGGTCGAGAATCTATGATCAAGAAGTGATCCTAGAACAACCTACGTCAAGCATAACTCCAACACCGTATTCACTTCCCGGACTCCGCCGGAAAGAGACCATCACAGTTACACACGTGGTTGATGCATTTTAATTAAGGTCAACTTCAGGTTTTCTACAACCGGACATTAACAAATTCCCATCTGCCCATAACCGCGGGCACGGCTTTGGAAAGTTCATAACCCTGCAGGGGAGTCCCAACTTAGCCCATGACAAGCTCTCACGGTCAATGAAGGATATACCTTCTCCCGAGACATTCCGATCAGACTCGGCATCCTGGTTCTACAAGACACTTCGACAAGTTAAAACAAATCCAGCAACACCGCCCGAATGTGCCGACAAATCCTGATAGGAGCTGCACATATCTCGTTCTCAGGGCACACTCAGATTGTCCAAGGTACGGGTAGGCCAGCCCAGAGTTGCCTCTGGTGGCCACCGGCAGCTGACAGGTTGGACCAACACTCAGAGGAGCACTGGCCCGGGGGGTTTAAAATAATGATGACCCTTGAGTCTGCAGAACCCAAGGGAAAGAAAAGGCTAGGTGGCGAATGGTAAAACCAATGTTGGGCATTGCTGGAAGAGTTTTACTCAAGGCAAACTGTCAAGGGGTTCCCATTATTACCCAACCGCGTAAGGAACGCAAAATCCGGGAACATAACACCGATATGACGGAAACTAGGGCGGCAAGAGTGGAACAAAACACCAGGCATAAGTCCAAGCCTTCCACCCTTTACCAAGTATATAGATGCATTAATTAAATAAGATATATTGTGTTATCCCAACAAGGAACAACATCTCCATGTTCCAACAAGGAACAAACTTCAATCTTCACCTGCAACTAACAACGCTATAAGAGGGGCTGAGCAAAGCGGTAACATAGCCAAACAATGGTTTGCTAGGACAAGGTGGGTTAGAGGCTTGGTTCAATAATATGGGAGGCATGATAAGCAAGTGGTAGGTATCGCAACATAGGCATAGCAAAAGAGCGAGCAACCAACAAGCAAAGATAGAAGTGATTTCGAGGGTATGGTCATCTTGCCGGAAATCCCGCAAGGAAGAAGAACGAGTCCATGAAGAAGACCAACGGATGTAGACGAACGGGTCCTCACAAACGCGATGTTATCGGAACCAACCCGAAGAAGCAACACCGGAAAGAAGCACACAACATAGTAAACAACTATCACACGATCATGGCATGATGCACAACAAGTATGATGCATGTCCGGTTTAAAGAGGCATGGCATGGCAAAATGCACAAGCAATCCTACAACTTAAGTGGAGCTCAATATGCAACGAGTTGCATATTGACGGAACACCACATCAATTATTTAGTTCACTCTCGGTTAGGTACTCAACAAATTTAAATGTTGTTAAACATGGCAAGAGGGTGAAGCAAAGTAAACTACCTATCTAGTCAAGTTTAAATGAGGCCGGAAGTAACGAACAACAATTCCGGTAAAACCCCATGAGCATATTATAGATTTGGTACTGTTCTTCCCTAAGCCATATTTTAGAGTTGTTAAACATTCAAGATGATGCCACCATGTTAAACTAGGCAAAATTCTACCCCATTTACATATAAAGTTTATTAAAACCCGAGTTACGGTTATTTAGTTAGGAATTAAAGCATTTTAGCATGGCATAGGAGCAAACTAAAGCAAACATCATTTTAAGCATTTTAAACATGGATGGAAATGGCATATAATTAACCTACACATAATTCTAAGCATTTTTCATATATAAAGGTTTTACATATGATGCATGGTCTGAGAGTTATTATATGCATGAAGTATAGGGTCCAATCTGTAAAACAGTAAATCTTTGGATAATTGGACAAATCACAGAACCAGGAAAAAGAACATATACGGGCCGAATCTGCTAGCCCAACAGCGGGGGAAAGGAAAAAAACAACATGAGGCGCTGGGGCTTCTCACCCATGGGCTTTGGCCCGGTGGGTGGAGGAGGAAGCTGGCAGGCTGGGCTTGGTGCGGCAGTGCTGGGCCTGCTGGATCTGGGAGCCTAGCTCGATCGGTCAACGGGCGAGGGGTCGGGCGAGCTGCTCTTCTTGTCCTGGAAGCAGAGGACGCCGGCGGCGGGAGCGATGACGGCGAACTTGGCGCGTGAAGAACTCAGGCGGGCGCAGGAGGTCTCCGGCGAGGTCAGCAGGGCGAGGACGACAGCGAGGAACTTGGCGTGGCTGTGGAGCCTCAGGCGACGGACGGGCGACAAGGATGTCGTCCATGGCGACGGGAACCTGCGGGGTTCTCTATAGGCGCTCGGGCGATGAGGAGGTCAGGGCGCCGGCGGACGGTGTGGTGGGGCTTGCTCCGGTGATAAAACGAGGTGGAAGCAGGGTCGGGCGACGCTCGGGACTGCTGCTGCTTCGGTGGCCGGCGGCCATGGCTCCCTGCGAGGAACAACGGGACGGGGAGAGCGATTCAGAGAGAGAGAGAGCAGCGGGGAAGGAGGAGAAGGAGGGCATGGCCTGGTGATGCAGTCCGGTTGCCTGCTCCGGCGAGGAGCTATAGGCGCGGGCGACGAGGAGGAGGCAGGAGCCTCGGGTGCTCTCGGACGAGGGCGACGATGAGGCCAATCCATGGCGAAGCAGAGGTGCGGGGACGAGGAGGACAGCCTTGTGCGTTCCCTCGGGGCACGCGGGCCAAGCTCGGGATGGCCATGGCGCTGGAACTTGTAGGATCGAAGTATGTCTAGAGGGGGGGGGGTGATTAGACTACTTTACCAAATAAAAACTTAACCTTTTCCCAATTTTAGTTCTTGGCAGATTTTAGCTATTTTAGGATAAGTCAAGCAATCATCACACAATTCAAGCAAGCATGCAAAGAGTATATTGGCAGCGGAAAGTAAGGCATGCAACTTGCAAGAATGTAAAGGGAAGGGTTTGGAGAATTCAAACGCTATTGGAGACATGGATGTTTTTCCCGTGGTTCGGATAGGTGGTGCTATCCTACATCCACGTTGATGGAGACTTCAACCCACGAAGGGTAACGGTTGCGCGAGTCCACACAGGGCTCCACCCAAGGGCAACGGTTGCGCGAGTCCACACAGGGCTCCACCCACGAAGGGTCCACGAAGAAGCAACCACCCACAAAGGGTCCACGAAGAAGCAACCTTGTCTATCCCACCATGGCCATCGCCCACGAAGGACTTGCCTCACTAGCGGTAGATCTTCACGAAGTAGGCGATCTCCTTGCCCTTACAAACTCCTTGGTTCAACTCCACAATCTTGTCGGAGGCTCCCAAGTGACACCTAGCCAATCTAGGAGACACCACTCTCCAAGAAGTAACAAATGGTGTGTAGGTAATGAACTCCTTGCTCTTGTGCTTCAAATGATAGTCTCCCCAACACTCAACTCTCTCTCATAGGATTTGGATGTGGTGGAAAGAAGATTTGAGTGGAAGGCAACTTGGGAAGGCTAGAGATCAAGATTCATATGGTAGGAATGGAATGTCTTGATCTCAACACATGAGTAGGTGGTTTTCTCTCAGAACATATGAGTAGGAATGGTGTGTGTGTTCTGATGGCTCTCTCATCGAATGAGAAGGAGGTGGAGGGGTATATATAGCCTCCACACAAAATCCAACAGTTACACACAATTTACCAATCTCGGTGGGACCGAATCAGAAAACTCGGTCTGACCGAAGTAGTAAGCCTAGTGACCG
This sequence comes from Triticum urartu, assembly GCF_003073215.2. Lineage (NCBI taxonomy): Eukaryota > Viridiplantae > Streptophyta > Magnoliopsida > Poales > Poaceae > Triticum > Triticum urartu. Next base: position 540,085,035 of record NC_053022.1, read on the forward strand.
TTAGGAATTTCGGTGGGACTGACATGCAACTCGGTAGGACCGATTCGGTTAGGGTTTGGGCATAACGTAATCTCGGTGAGACCGATTACACAAACTCGGTGAGACCGAATTTGGTAATTAGCTAACCAGAGAGTTGGTCAGGCAAACTCGGTGGGACCGATTTGCTCTTTCGGTGAGACCGAGTGGAACTCGGTGAGACCGAAAAGTTACAAAGGGGAAACACTGAGTTTACATTGCAATCTCGGTGGGACCGATTCGCTCTTTCGGTGGGACCAAAAAGTTACAAAAGGGAAACAGAGAGTTTGCAACCCCATCTCGGTGGGACCGAGATCCTTATCGGTAGAACCGAATTGCTAGGGTTTGGCAGTGGCTAATGACAAGTGAAACTCGGTGGCGCCGGATAGGAAGAATCGGTAGGACCGAGTTTGGCTTAGAGTTTAGGTCATATGTGGATATGGGAAAGTAGTTGAGGGTTTTGGAGCATATCATTAAGCACATGAAGCAAGAGGTTCATTAAGCAACACCTCATCCCTCCTTAATAGTATTGGCTTTTCCTATGGACTCAATGTGATCTTGGATCACTAAAATATAAAATGAAGAGTCTTGAGCTTTTGAGCTTGAGCCAATCCTTTGTCCTTAGCATTTTGAGGGTTCCACTTTCACATCCATGCCATGCCAATCATTGAGCTTTCCTGGAATAATCACCTTGGAATAGCATTAGCTCAATGAGCTATATGTTGTTATGAATTACCAAAACCACCTAGGGATAGTTGCACTTTCAATCTCCCCCTTTTTGGTAATTGATGACAACATATAGATCAAAGCTTCGACAAATGATAATAAGCATGAAGTATATCGTCGCTTTGAGAAGTATGTGATAAGTAAGAGCTCCCCCTAAATTTGTGCATATTTAAAATTTGCTTTGGACTGCAAATGCACAAAGAGTTAGAGTCATGGGTTACTCTTCCATGTCACATACATCTTGGTGGAGCGCTCAAAATGATAAGAATGAAATACATGCACTCATCACCAAGAATAGTGAATGATCACAAACGATAGATAGAATGATAATATTTAAGCAAGCATTAAGCAAACATTAAGTGTAGCTTATGATCAAACACATGATCATCGATGTCTCACAAATAATGACGTAGTATCAAGCACTCAAAAGCAGAAAAAAAACACCAAATAAAGCAAGAGAGAAAAGCAACACTCTCTCCTCTCGAAGCCTATGATCTATACATCTTCTCCCCCTTTGGCAACAAGTTACCAAAAAGTTCCTAGAAAATGCATAGCACTAGATCGACGCTCAGGCTTGATCTTCAGGTGGTGGTGGAGTCCGGATCACTCCAAGGACGAAGGCTTCTGTAGATGTTGAAGTAGTCGCTGGAGTTTGAGCTGAAGTAGACGCTGGAGCTGAGGCTGTAGCTGGTGCTGAAGTAGTGGCTCTGGTGTCAGCAACTGGCACGGCAGACGACCTCGGGCCTCGTGGCACTCTAGAAAAAGCATGAGTCGTGGTCCTGCCTCTCCTCTCATTCATGTCTTCCTAGAGCTGCTCCACTGCAGACTGAATTTCCGTTACTTTGACATCCAAGTCATAGAACTTCTGTTCCATGATCCTCTCTAGGCTCTGCTGATTCTTAGTGAGGTTGGCCAGACTTTGCTCAATTCTCAGCGTGGATGCAATCAAGTAACCAAGCTGCTCTTGTTTGGTCTTCAAGAAGTAATCAGATGCCTCCGCTTGAGTAGGCATCCTGGCAGCTTTTTCCTTCTTCGCCTTCTCCTTCTTTGCAAATGCTTGGGCAGATGATGGCTCGTTCTCAGTCATAACAACTTCATTGTCCTCGAAATCTGGACGGATGGGCAGGTGTTCCTTATCCAACAAATATACACCCGTGCCCATCTTGGAGTTGATGAGCTCCTGAATCTGAGGGGCATATCCACAGCTCCTCTTCTGATCTGCCAAAGTCCTTTTGATCGTTTCCACTATGAGGCTCATGACTTTGAATTTTTGAGGCACGTCAAAAACATGAAGCAAATTGATCGCGTGACCTCTGATCATCTTGTGATCTCTAGACTTGGGCAGAAGGGTGTGCCTAAGGATCCAGTTGATCGTAGGCAATCCTGATAGCAGATAATGCACTGAGCCAAACTTGAACGTGTCGAGTGCTTCATTCGGAATCTCCTTGTACATGTTGGACATGGAGTTATGGTCCATCTTCTTCTTGGCATAGATATCCAAGTCATCTGCTTGCTCCTCTGGGGCATTGATTAGCTTCGCCCATTCCTCAACAGTAGAGTGGTACCTTGTACCTTCTGACATCCATGTGATCCTGCCATCCGGATAAAAGTGAGCTATGGAGTAGAACTGCATGATAAGTTCCTCGTTCCACTTTGTGAGCTTCTGCCCAACAAAGTCAGCTACTCCACAAGCTATGAAGCTGTCTTGCACTCCAGGATAGTGCTCCTCATTCTCCTTGATATATGTCCAATCAACCCATCGCATATCACAGACAATGGGCTTCTTATCTAGCAGCACAGTCTCATAGAAATCCTGCTGCTCCTTGGTATGAAACCTGTAGTCCACTGCAGTCCTTCTCCTAGAAGCGTATGGATCTGCTTCTCTCCATTTCCTGAGCCCTGAGTCTCTCCTGAGCTTCATATCCTCAGCCACAGGATGAGCATCGTTGTGGTCTGGGATCTTGGGCTTGAGCTTCCGAAGGACATTCTCTTCCTCATCCTCAGCAACAGTCTCAGGCACTGGGGCCTTGTTCTTCTCAGTGGCTGGGATGCTTCTTGTGTTTCTCTTTGGTGCACTCTTAGGCTTAGATGTAGCCTTAGGTGCTTCCTTGGGCTTGGATGCAGCTCCCCCTGACCTTATGGCATCTCCCATAAGTTTGGCTGCCTTGGGCGTTGGTGCAGCTGCCTCTTCTTCCTCATCCTCTTCTACCATGATGGAGGCCTTCCCAAGCACTCTAGCCATAGCCTTCTTCACTCTTTCTTTCCTTTTCTTGCCCTCAGCTGCAGCTGGCTCTTGGGAAGTGGGCTTCTCAGTTGAGGCTCTAGCCTTTGACATGGGCTGCCTGCCTGCTGGCCTTTTGATTTTCAGGCCTGGCTTTGAGCCTTGAGCTGGCTCAACTCTCTTGGAAGTGGCCTCTTCCTCTGCCACATAGTCCTCATCTTCAGAATCTGAGGTTCTCTTCTTCCTTTGTCTAGTGGCAGCTTTAGGCAGGTTGCTGGGTGTGCTCCTGCTGCCATCATCTGAGGAACTTGAGGGGCTAGTGCCCTCACTCAACTGCACTTGCTGCTCTGACAAGTTTTGGCTGTCACTCTGGTCTGACATGATGCAAACTGACTGCTGACCATGTGAATAGATTATAGAGGAGATAGAGTGGATGAGCATCACAAAATGCAGAGATTTTTGCAAAAAGAATGATCCAAAAACTTAGTTTTAGTTTCCCACTGAAATCATCTCGGATCTACCGATTTTCAAACTCGGTGATACCGAAGCAGTTTTGGAACCTAAACTAGTGAACTCGGTAGGACCGAGTCACAGTTCGGTGGCACCGAGACTGCTAGGGTTTCACTGAGTTCAAAAATCGGTCACACCGATAAGTAATTCTCGGTCAGACCGAGTCTCACTTGTGCACTGGCATAAGCCAAATCGGTGGGACCGAGTTTTTCAACTCGGTGGGTCCGAGATGGTTTCTGCGGAAACCTAAACCTAGAATTTTTGAATCAAACCTAATCTATGAGCTTTTTGACTGGATAGAAGTTTATCAAACGTGGCTAGAAACAGTATGATCACAATGTGCTAGGAATCAGATCGAGGAATAGCGTCCATACCCTAGTTCGGCGGGGACTTGCTACGGCGGCAACGACGGGGCAGAATTCCCATTGACGGCGGCGGAGACCAGCGACAGGAGGCTGCTGGCGGCGAGAAGACGATCCGGAGACCTCGAGGGCAGAGCAGGCTATCGCGCGGGCGAAGGGGTTCGGAGAAATTTCCAAATTTTGCCCATGATATATAGCCCGACCCTGTCGGTGTGACCGAGTGGAACAACTCGGTGGCACCGAGATTCATAACTGCGTGCAGTTACTGAAACTCGGTGTGACCGAAAGGTTCAAATCGGTTGCACCGAGATCGAAAACCTAGATCAACTTAATGATCTCGGTAGGACCGAAAGTGGAGTATCGGTCAGACCAAGAATCATAAAGAGGTTTTGGAAGTTTAAGTCTATGACGAATCGGGGACTCCGAGCGCTCCTCACACAGAGTGGTTCGAATCTGACTTGATCAAATTTTGTGATGCAGCATGAATAGAGTTTGAGACGAGAAAAGCATAGATAGCTAGAGGAGGTTCTTAGGCATTCTTGTCCATCCACTTGGCAAAAGAGGATAAGCCAAACAGTCAAAACAACAAGTGGATGTCCTTGAATGAGTAAAATATGCAATCAGCATGCTCACACAATAAGATGGCAAATGAAATATGTGGCAAGGCATGCACAACCAATTCTAGCATCTATCAAGCAATTTGCGATGACTAGGTCATCTATATATGAGTATATTGACTTAGGAGTCAAGTGAGAACACTTGATCGTAGGTCATACTCATCGTTTAAGCTCAAGTGGGGTTACCACTTTTACATAAAGCATTGTTTTGTTCACATCTTTAGAGTTGCTTTAGCTCAAGTCTTAGAGTAAAGCTCCCCCTAGATGTGATATCCCCCCTAAGAGGGATGAACTAACCTTGGGTTTTGTCGATGATGACTTCATGTAGATATTGAAGATGTGGATGCTCAATGTTGATGTAGATCTCTTGGAGCTATCCATTTGAGTGAATTGCACTTTCAATACCTACATGGGTTAGTCCCACAAGGAACAAACAAGGATATCCATAGACATAGAGTGATGCACACAAAAGATGATGTCCATGAAAACTTTTAGGTTACCTTGTCCCTTGTCTTACCAACAAGAGGGTTTGTGACTCCTTGAACTAGTGCAAGATGTGGAAGTTGATTGCACTTGTTCTTGCCAAAATGATAAGAGTGAAGTATGTTGGCGGAGTCACCCTCAAGAACTCTCTAGTTCTTCTTCTTTTGGATCCACATCATCTTGATGGGAATCCTTGGAGTTGTAGTCGTACTTGATGAAGTGGAACTTGAAGTAGTCTTGGGAATCCACTTGACTAAGGTCTTTGGAGCTTCTTCAAATGCATCAATTTCCTCTTGAAGCTTGTCCTTGCCTTTTTGCTCCTAGTCTTGTGGTGGAAGATCATCTTGAGCTTGTGTCCCCTTGAAAGAAGTATACTTCTCTTGTTGAGGGACAAACTTCGTCTTGGGGTATTGATCTTCTTCCCATTCAACTCCATTGGCATTGAACTTTCGTTCAAAACCAACACCTTGATTCTTCCGGTGCATTCCTTGCTTGCGCACAATTTCCTCGAATTGCTTACTCCCGGCAAGGCTCTTGTACACTCCTTTCTCCATAATTCCCTTCAAGAAGCTATTTTCTTGCTCAAGTGTAACTTGGCTAAGAGAATCATTAGTGGAATCAAGAGAACTACTAGAAGCAACAATGTTGGATTTAGCATGATCATTGTTACTACTAGAGGAAGAATTCTTGTTACTAGACTTGACTTGAGGCATGTAAGTGGATAAGAGTAAACGCTTGGCAATGTAAGAAGAACTTTTCTTGCGGAGATCATCATTGATTGCCTTTTAAGAACTCATGCTCTTGCTCAAGATTGAGCTTTTCAAAGCGTAGTTCATGTTTAAATCTAGCTTCGAAGATGAGCTACTAGTTAGTGAAGGAAATATGCCCTAGAGGCAATAATAAAGTTATTATTTATTTCCTTATATCATGATAAATGTTTATTATTCATGCTAGAATTGTATTAACCGGAAACATAATACATGTGTGAATACATAGACAAAGTGTCACTAGTATGCCTCTACTTGACTAGCTCGTTAATCAAAGATGGTTATGTTTCCTAACCATGAACAATAGTTGTTATTTGATTAACGAGGTCACATCATTAGTTGAATGATCTGATTGACATGACCCATTCCATTAGCTTAGCACCCGATCGTTTAGTATGTTGCTATTGCTTTCTTCATGACTTATACATGTTCCTATGACTATGAGCTTATGCAACTCCCGTTTACCGGAGGAACACTTTGGTGCTACCAAACGTCACAACGTAACTGGGTGATTATAAAGGAGCTCTACAGGTGTCTCCAAAGGTACATGTTGGGTTGGCGTATTTCGAGATTAGGATTTGTCACTCCGATTGTCGGAGAGGTATCTCTGGGCCCTCTCGGTAATGCACATCACATAAGCCTTGCAAGCATTGCAACTAATGAGTTAGTTGTGAGATGATGTATTACGAACGAGTAAAGAGACTTGCCGGTAACGAGATTGAAGTAGGTATTGGATACCGACGATCGAATCTCGGGCAAGTAACATACCGATGACAAAGGGAACAACGTATGTTGTTATGCGGTCTGACCGATAAAGATCTTCGTAGAATATGTAGGAGCCAATATGGGCATCCAGGTCCCGCTATTGGTTATTGACCGGAGACGTGTCTCGGTCATGTCTACATTGTTCTCGAACCCGTAGGGTCCGCACGCTTAAGGTTACGATGACAGTTATATTATGAGTTTATGCATTTTGATGTACCGAAGGTTGTTCGGAGTCCCGGATGTGATCACGGACATGACGAGGAGTCTCGAAATGGTCGAGACGTAAAGATTGATATATTGGAAGCCTATGTTTGGACATCGGAAGTGTTCCGGGTGAAATCGGGATTTTACCGGAGTACCGGGAGGGTTACCGGAACCCCCCGGGAGCTATATGGGCCATAGTGGGCCTTAGTGGAAAAGAGAAGGGGCTGCCCTAGATGGGCTGCGCGCTCCCCTTCCCCTAGTCCTATTAGGACTAGGAGAGGTGGCCGGCCCCCTCCTCCTCTTTTCCCCCTCCGCGAATCCTATTCCAACTAGGATTGGGGGGGGGAATCCTACTCCCAGAGGGAGTAGGACTCTCCTGGCGCACCAAGCTTGGCCGGCCAGCCTCCCCCCTCTACTCCTTTATATACTGAGGCAGAGGCACCCCAGAAACACACAAGTTGATCCACGTGATCTATTCCTTAGCCGTGTGCGGTGCCCCCTGCCACCATATTCCTTGATAATACTGTAGCAGAGTTTAGGCGAAGCCCTGCTGCTGTAGTTCATCAAGATCGTCACCACGCCGTCGTGCTGACGGAACTCTTCCCCGACACTTTGTTGGATCGGAGTCCGGGGATCGTCATCGAGCTGAACGTGTGCTCGAACTCGGAGGTGCCGTAGTTTCGGTGCTTGATCGGTTGGATCGTGAAGACGTACGACTACTTCCTCTACGTCGTGTCAGCGCTTCCGCAGTCGGTCTGCGTTGGGTACGTAGACAACACTCTCCCCCTCGTTGCTATGCATCACATGATCTTGCGTGTGCGTAGGAATTTTTTTGAAATTACTACGAAACCCAAAAGTGGCATCCGAGCCTAGGTTATTTATGTTGATGTTATATGCACGAGTAGAACACAAGTGAGTTGTGGACGATACAAGTCATACTGCCTACCAGCATGTCATACTTTGGTTTGGCGGCATTGTTGGACGAGACGACCCGGACCAACCTTACGTGTACGCTTACGCGAGACCGGTTCCCTCGACGTGCTTTGCACATAGATGGCTTGCGGGCGACTGTCTCTCCAACTTTAGTTGAACCAAGTATGGCTACGCCCGGTCCTTGCGAAGGTTAAAACGGAGTCTATTTGACAAACTATCGTTGTGGTTTTGATGCGTAGGTGAGATTAGTTCTTACTTAAGCCCGTAGCAGCCACGTAAAACTTGCAACAACAAAGTAGAGGACGTCTAACTTGTTTTTGCAGGGCATGTTGTGATGTGATATGGTCAAGGCATGATGCTGAATTTTATTGTATGAGATGATCATGTTTTGTAACCAAGTTATCGGCAACTGGCAGGAGCCATATGGTTGTCGCTTTATTGTATGCAATGCAATCGCGATGTAATGCTTTACTTTATTACTAAACGGTAGTGATAGTCGTGGAAGCATAAGATTGGCGAGACGACAACGATGCTACGATGGAGATCAAGGTGTCGCGCCGGTGACGATGGTGATCATGACGGTGCTTCGAAGATGGAGATCACAAGCACAAGATGATGATGGCCATATCATATCACTTATATTGATTGCATGTGATGTTTATCTTTTATGCATCTTATCTTGCTTTGATTGACGGTAGCATTATAAGATGATCTCTCACTAAATTATCAAGAAGTGTTCTCCCTGAGTATGCACCATCGCCAAAGTTCGTCGTGCCCAGACACCACGTGATGATCGGGTGTAATAAGCTCTACGTCCATCTACAACGGGTGCAAGCCAGTTTTTGCACACGCAGAATACTCAGGTTCAACTTGACGAGCCTAGCATATGCAGATATGGCCTCGGGACACGGAGACCAAAAGGTCGAGCGTGAATCATATAGTAGATATGATCAACATAACGATGTTCACCATTGAAAACTACTCCATCTCACGTGATGATCGGTTATGGTTTAGTTGATTTGGATCACGTAATCACTTAGAAGATTAGAGGGATGTCTATCTAAGTGGGAGTTCTTAAGTAATTTGATTAATTGAACTTAAACTTATCATGAACTTAGTCCCTGATAGTATCTTTCTTGTTTATGTTGATTGTAGATAGATGGCTCGTGCTGTTGTTCCGTTGAATTTTAATGCGTTCCTTGAGAAAGCAAAGTTGAAAGATGATGGTAGCAATTACACGGACTGGGTCCGTAACTTGAGGATTATCCTCATTGTTGCTCAGAAGAATTACGTCCTGGAAGCACCGCTGGGTGCCAGGCCTGCTGCTGGAGCAACACCAGATGTTATGAACGTCTGGCAGAGCAAAGCTGATGACTACTCGATAGTTCAGTGTGCCATGCTTTACGGCTTAGAATCGGGACTTCAACGACGTTTTGAACGTCATGGAGCATATGAGATGTTCCAGGAGTTGAAGTTAATATTTCAAGCAAATGCCCGGATTGAGAGATATGAAGTCTCCAATAAATTCTATAGCTGCAAGATGGAGGAGAACAGTTCTGTCAGTGAGCATATACTCAAAATGTCTGGGTATAATAATCACTTGATTCAATTGGGAGTTAATCTTCCGGATGATTGCGTCATTGACAGAATTCTTCAATCACTGCCACCAAGCTACAAGAGCTTCGTGATGAACTATAATATGCAAGGGATGAACAAGACTATTCCCGAGCTCTTCGCAATGCTGAAAGCTGCGGAGGTAGAAATCAAGAAGGAGCATCAAGTGTTGATGGTTAACAAAACCACTAGTTTCAAGAAAAAGGGCAAAGGGAAGAAGAAGGGGAACTTCAAGAAGAACGGCAAGCAAGTTGCTGCTCAGGAGAAGAAACCCAAGTCTGGACCTAAGCCTGAAACTGAGTGCTTCTACTGCAAGCAGACTGGTCACTGGAAGCGGAACTGCCCCAAGTATTTGGCGGATAAGAAGGATGGCAAGGTGAACAAAGGTATATGTGATATACATGTTATTGATGTGTACCTTACTAGAGCTCGCAGTAGCACCTGTGTATTTTATACTGGTTCTATTGCTAATATTTGCAACTCGAAACAGGGACTACGGAATAAGCGGGCACTGGCAAAGGACGAGGTGACGATGCGCGTGGGAAACGGTTCCAAAGTCGATGTGATCGCGGTCGGCACGCTACCTCTACATCTACCTTCGGGATTAATATTAGACCTAAATAATTGTTATTTGGTGCCAGCGTTGAGCATGAACATTATATCTGGATCTTGTTTAATGCGAGACGGTTATTCATTTAAATCAGAGAATAATGGTTGTTCTATTTATATGAGTAATATCTTTTATGGTCATGCACCCTTGAAGAGTGGTCTATTTTTATTGAATCTCGATAGTAGTAATACACATATTCATAATATTGAAGCCAAAAGATGCAGAGTTGATAATGAAAGAGCAACAGATTTGTTGGAAATCAAACATACCGATGTATGTGGTCCGATGAATATTGAGGCTCGTGGCGGATATCGTTATTTTCTCACCTTCACAGATGATTTAAGCAGATATGGATATATCTACTTAATGAAACATAAGTCTGAAACATTTGAAAAGTTCAAAGAATTTCATAGTGAAGTTGAAAATCATCGTAACAAGAAAATAAAGTTTCTACGATCTGATCGTGGAGGAGAATATTTGAGTTACGAGTTTGGTGTACATTTGAAAAACTATGGAATAGTTTCGCAACTCACGCCACCTGGAACACCACAGCGTAATGGTGTGTCCGAACGTCGTAATCGTACTTTACTAGATATGGTGCGATCTATGATGTCTCTTACTGATTTACTGCTATCGTTTTGGGGTTATGCTCTAGAGACAGCTGCATTCACGTTAAATAGGGCACCATCAAAATCCGTTGAGACGACGCCTTATGAACTGTGATTTGGCAAGAAACCAAAGTTGTCGTTTCTTAAAGTTTGGGGCTGCGATGCTTATGTGAAAAAGCTTCAACCTGATAAGCTCGAACCCAAATCAGAGAAATGTGTCTTCATAGGATACCCAAAGGAAACTGTTGGGTACACCTTCTATCACAAATCCTAAGGCAAGACATTCGTTGCTAAGAATGGATCCTTTCTAGAGAAGGAGTTTCTCTCGAAAGAAGTGAGTGGGAGGAAAGTAGAACTTGACGAGGTAACTGTACCTGCTCCCTTACTGGAAAGTAGTTCATCACAGAAAACTGTTTCAGTGACACCTACACCAGTTAGTGAAGAAGCCAATGATAATGATCATGAAACTTCAGATCAAGATACTGCTGAACCTCGTAGATCAACCAGAGTAAGATCCGCACCAGAGTGGTACGGTAATCCTGTTCTGGAAATCATGCTACTAGATCATGATGAACCTACGAACTATGAAGAAGCGATGGTGAGCCCAGATTCCGCAAAGTGGCTTGAAGCCATGAAATCTGAGATGGGATCCATGTATGAGAACAAAGTATGGACTTTGGTTGACTTGCCCGATGATCGACAAGCAATTGAGAATAAATGGATCTTTAAGAAGAAGACTGACGCTGATGGTAATGTTACTGTCTACAAAGCTCGACTTGTCGCAAAAGGTTTTCGGCAAGTTCAAGGGATTGACTACGATGAGACCTTCTCACCCGTAGCGATGCTTAAGTCCGTCCGAATCATGTTAGCGATTGCCGCATTTTATGATTATGAAATTTGGCAGATGGATGTCAAAACTGCATTCCTGAATGGATTTCTAGAAGAAGAGTTGTATATGATGCAACCAGAAGGTTTTGTGGATCCAAAGGGAGCTAACAAAGTGTGCAAGCTCCAGCGATCCATTTATGGACTGGTGCAAGCCTCTCGGAGTTGGAATAAACGTTTTGATAGTGTGATCAAAGCATTTGGTTTTATACAGACTTTCGGAGAAGCCTGTATTTACAAGAAAGTGAGTGGGAGCTCTGTAGCATTTCTGATATTATATGTGGATGACATATTGCTGATTGGAAATGATATAGAATTTCTGGATAGCATAAAGGGATACTTGAATAAGAGTTTTTCTATGAAAGACCTCGGTGAAGCTGCTTACATATTAGGCATTAAGATCTATAGAGATAGATCAAGATGCTTAATTGGAATTTCACAAAGCACATACCTTGACAAAATTTTGAAGAAGTTCAAAATGGATCAAGCAAAGAAAGGGTTCTTGCCTGTGTTACAAGGTGTGAAGTTGAGTAAGACTCAATGCCCGACCACTGCAGAAGATAGAGAGAATATGAAAGATGTTCCCTATGCATCAGCCATAGGATCTATCATGTATGCAATGCTGTGTACCAGACCTGATGTGTGCCTTGCTATAAGTTTAGCAGGGAGGTACCAAAGTAATCCAGGAGTGGATCACTGGACAGCGGTCAAGAACATCCTGAAATACCTGAAAAGGACTAAGGATATGTTTCTCATATATGGAGGTGACAAAGAGCTCACCGTAAAAGGTTACGTTGATGCAAGCTTTGACACTGATCCGGACGATTCTAAATCGCAAACCGGATACGTGTTTACATTAAACGGTGGAGCTGTCAGTTGGTGCAGTTCTAAACAAAGCGTCGTAGCGGGATCTACATGTGAAGCGGAGTACATAGCTGCTTCGGAAGCAGCGAACGAAGGAGTCTGGATGAAGGAGTTCATATCCGATCTAGGTGTCATACCTAATGCATCGGGTCCAATGAAAATCTTTTGTGACAATACTGGTGCAATTGCCTTGGCAAAGGAATCCAGATTTCACAAAAGGACCAAACACATCAAGAGACGCTTCAACTCCATCCGGGATCTAGTCCAGGTGGGAGACATAGAGATTTGCAAGATACATACGGATCTGAATGTTGCAGACCCGTTGACTAAGCCTCTTCCACGAGCAAAACATGATCAGCACCAAGGCTCCATGGGTGTTAGAATCATTACAGTGTAATCTAGATTATTGACTCTAGTGCAAGTGGGAGACTGAAGGAAATATGCCCTAGAGGCAATAATAAAGTTATTATTTATTTCCTTATATCATGATAAATGTTTATTATTCATGCTAGAATTGTATTAATCGGAAACATAATACATGTGTGAATACATAGACAAACAGAGTGTCACTACTATGCCTCTACTTGACTAGCTCGTTAATCAAAGATGGTTATGTTTCCTAACCATGAACAAAGTGTTGTTATTTGATTAACGAGGTCACATCATTCGTTGAATGATCTGATTGACATGACCCATTCCATTAGCTTAGCACCCGATCGTTTAGTATGTTGCTATTGCTTCCTTCATGACTTATACATGTTCCTATGACTATGGGAGATTATGCAACTCCCGTTTGCCGGAGGAACACTTTGGGTGCTACCAAACGTCACAACGTAACTGGGTGATTATAAAGGAGCATTACAGGTGTCTCCAAAGGTAGATGTTGGGTTGGCGTATTTCGAGATTAGGATTTGTCACTCCGATTGTCGGAGAGGTATCTCTGGGCCCTCTCGGTAATACACATCACATAAGCCTTGCAAGCATTACAACTAATATGTTAGTTGTGAGATGATGTATTACGGAACGAGTAAAGAGACTTGCCGGTAACGAGATTGAACTAGGTATTGGATACCGACGATCGAATCTCGGGCAAGTAACATACCGATGACAAAGGGAACAACGTATGTTGTTATGCGGTCTGACCGATAAAGATCTTCGTAGAATATGTAGGAGCCAATATGGGCATCCAGGTCCCGCTATTGGTTATTGACCGGAGACGTGTCTCGGTCATGTCTACATTGTTCTCGAACCCGTAGGGTCCGCACGCTTAAGGTTACGATGACAGTTATATTATGAGTTTATGCATTTTGATGTACCGAAGGTTGTTCGGAGTCCCGGATGTGATCACGGACATGACGAGGAGTCTCGAAATGGTCGAGACGTAAAGATTGATATATTGGAAGCCTATGTTTGGATATCGGAAGTGTTCCGGGTGAAATCGGGATTTTACCGGATACCGGGAGGGTTACCGGAACCCCCCGGGAGCTATATGGGCCATAGTGGGCCTTAGTGGAAAAGAGAAGGGGCTGCCCTAGATGGGCTGCGCGCCTCCCCCTTCCCCTAGTCCTATTAGGACTAGGAGAGGTGGCCGGCCCCCTCCTCTCTTTTCCCCCTCCGCGAATCCTATTCCAACTAGGATTGGGGGGGGGGGAATCCTACTCCCAGAGGGAGTAGGACTCTCCTGGCGCCCCTTGGCCGGCCAGCCTCCCCCCTTGCTCCTTTATATACTGAGGCAGAGGCACCCTAGAACACACAAGTTGATCCACGTGATCTATTCCTTAGCCGTGTGCGGTGCCCCCTGCCACCATATTCCTCGATAATACTGTAGCGGAGTTTAGGCGAAGCCCTGCTGCTGTAGTTCATCAAGATCGTCACCACGCCGTCGTGCTGACGGAACTCTTCCCCGACACTTTGCTGGATCGGAGTCCGGGGATCGTCATCGAGCTGAACGTGTGCTCGAACTTGGAGGTGCCGTAGTTTCGGTGCTTGATCGGTTGGATCGTGAAGACGTACGACTACTTCCTCTACGTCGTGTCAGCGCTTCCGCAGTCGGTCTGCGTTGGGTACGTAGACAACACTCTCCCCTCTCGTTGCTATGCATCACATGATCTTGCGTGTGCGTAGGAATTTTTTGAAATTACTACGAAACCAAGACTTTAGTTCTTTAGTTAGAGCCTCAATCTTCTCCTTATCATTGTCATTCGTTTTATCTTGATTAGCATGATTAATTGGTCTTTCATCATAGTATTCATCACTAGAGTTGTCACCAAGCAAATCATCACCTAACAAGTCATCTTCATCACTATTGAAATCAACATACTCGGGGTGTGTTACCTTAGGACCTTTGGCCATGAAGCATCTTCCAATTCCTTCATTTGGTGAGTCAAATATGTCGTAGGAGTTGGTTGACACAAGTGCTAGACCGGCAACACCTTCATCTTGAGTATCTTCGGAGTCGGAGTGATAACTTCTCTCGGAGTGGCTGTCGGAGTCGGAGCCGGATACCCATTCACCAACATGAGCTTGATGTCTTCGTCTTGTGTAGCTCCTTGATGATTTTTCCTTCCTTTCCGAATCCTTGCTTCTCCGTGAGTATCTTCGTTCATAACGAACATCTCTACTCCTTCTCTCTCTTGGTGGTGATCCTTTGCTTCTTCTTTTTGGAGAATCTTCTCTTCTTTTGTAGGGAGCCGTACACTCATTGGAATAGTGTCCGGGTCTTCCACAATTGTAACAGTTTCGCTCTCGACTAGAAGATCTTTTGTCATTGTAGGACGTTGATTTGGAGCTTCTATCTTTGCTTCTACTCTTGTAGAACTTGTTGAAGTTCTTCACCATTAAGCTCAATTCTTCATTGAAGTTTTGTTTCTCACTTGATGATGTAGGGGCTTCACATGAGGCTTTGTAGGCACCACTTGATTTGTTGTGAAGTTCCTCTTTATCCTTAAGTGACATCTCATGAGCAACAATTCTTCCAATCACCTCCGTTGGCTTGAGATCTTTGTAATTGGGCATCATTTGGATCAATGTGCACATGGTATCATATTTTCCATCCAAGGCTCTTAGGATCTTCTTGATGATGAATTTATCGGTCATCTCTTCACTTCCTAAGCCGGCAATCTCATTTGTGATGAGAGCAAGCCTAGAGTACATTTCAGCGACACCTTCACCATCCTTCATCTTGAACTTGTCAAGTTGGCTTTGAAGCACATCCAACTTGGATTCCTTGACGGAGTCGGTACCTTCGTGCATATCAATCAAAGTGTCCCAAATTTCCTTTGCATTCTCAAGGCGGCTGATTTTGTTGAATTCTTCGGGACACAATCCGTTGAAGAGAATATCACAAGCGTGAGCATTGTATTGCAACATCTTCAACTCTTCCGCGGTAGCTTCATGGTTCGGTTCTTTCCCGTCAAAGAAGTCACCTTGCAAACCAACACACACAATAGCCCAAACGGCGGGGTTATGTCCAAGAATATGCATTTTCATTTTATGCTTCCAACTAGCAAAATAAGTACCATCAAAGTAAGGACCTCTACGGTGATAATTTCCCTCGCTAGACGCCATACTCTCCTAGGTTGTGAAACCAAGGCTATGACCACCAAAAGCTATGGAGATCAAGCAAATGGAGACCAAAGCGCTGATACCACTTGTAGGATCGAAGTATGTCTAGAGGGGGGGGTGATTAGACTACTTGAACAAATAAAAACTTAACCATTTCCCAATTTTAGTTCTTGGCAGATTTTAGCTATTTTAGGACAAGTCAAGCAATCATCACATGATTCAAGCAAGCATGCAAAGAGTATATTGGCAGCGAAAGTAAAGCATGCAACTTGCAAGAATAAAGGGAAGGGTTTGGAGAATTCAAACGCTATTGGAGACACGGATGTTTTTCCCGTGGTTCGGATAGGTGGTGCTATCCTACATCCACGTTGATGGAGACTTCAACCCACGAAGGGTAACGGTTGCGCGAGTCCACACAGGGCTCCACCCAAGGGTAACGGTTGCGCGAGTCCACACAGGGCTCCACCCACGAAGGGTCCACGAAGAAGCAACCACCCACAAAGGGTCCACGAAGAAGCAACCTTGTCTATCCCACCATGGCCAACGCCCACACAGGACTTGCCTCACTAGCGGTAGATCTTCACGAAGTAGGCGATCTCCTTGCCCTTACAAACTCCTTGGTTCAACTCCACAATCTTGTCGGAGGCTCCCAAGTGACACCTAGCCAATCTAGGAGACACCACTCTCCAAGAAGTAACAAATGGTGTGTAGGTAATGAACTCCTTGCTCTTGTGCTTCAAATGATAGTCTCCCCAACACTCAACTCTCTCTCATAGGATTTGGATTTGGTGGAAAGAAGATTTGAGTGGAAAGCAACTTGGGAAGGCTAGAGATCAAGATTCATATGGTAGGAATGGAATGTCTTGATCTCAACACATGAGTAGGTGGTTTTCTCTCAGAACATATGAGTAGGAATGGTGTGTGTGTTCTGATGGCTCTCTCATCGAATGAGAAGGAGGTGGAGGGGTATATATAGCCTCCACACAAAATCCAACCGTTACACACAATTTACCAATCTCGGTGGGACCGAATCAGAAAACTCGGTCTGACCGAAGTAGTAAACCTAGTGACCGTTAGGAATTTCGGTGGGACTGACATGCAACTCGGTATGGGTTTCGTAGTAATTTCAAAAAATTTCCTACGCACACGCAAGATCATGTGATGCATAGCAACGAGGGGGAGAGTGTTGTCTACGTACCCAACGCAGACCGAGTGCGGAAGCGCTGACACGACGTAGAGGAAGTAGTCGTACGTCTTCACGATCCAACCGATCAAGCACCGAAACTACGGCACCTCCGAGTTCGAGCACACGTTCAGCTCGATGACGATCCCCGGACTCCGATCCAGCAAAGTGTCGGGGAAGAGTTCCGTCAGCAAGATGGCGTGGTGACGATCTTGATGAACTACAGCAGCAGGGCTTCGCCTAAACTCTGCTACAGTATTATCAAGGAATATGGTGGCAGGGGGCACCGCACACGGCTAAGGAATAGATCACGTGGATCAACTTGTGTGTTTCTAGGGTGCCTCTGCCTCAGTATATAAAGGAGTACAGGGGGGAGGCTGGCCGGCCAAGCTTGGTGCGCCAGGAGAGTCCTACTCCCTCTGGGAGTAGGATTCCCCCCCCCAATCCTAGTTGGAATAGGATTCGCGGAGGGGGAAAAGAGGAGGAGGGGGCCGGCCACCTCTCCTAGTCCTAATAGGACTAGGGGAAGGGGGAGGCGTGCAGCCCATCTAGGGCAGCCCCTTCTCTTTTCCACTAAGGCCCACTATGGCCCATATAGCTCCCGCGGGGTTCCGGTAACCCTCCCGGTACTCCGGTAAAATCCCGATTTCACCCGGAACACTTCCGATGTCCAAACATAGGCTTCCAATATATCAATCTTTACGTCTCGACCATTTCGAGACTCCTCGTCATGTCCGTGATCACATCCGGGACTCCGAACAACCTTCGGTACATCAAAATGCATAAACTCATAATATAACTGTCATCGTAACCTTAAGCGTGCGGACCCTACGGGTTCGAGAACAATGTAGACATGACCGAGACACGTCTCCGGTCAATAACCAATAGCGGGACCTGGATGCCCATATTGGCTCCTACATATTCTACGAAGATCTTTATCGGTCAGACCGCATAACAACATACGTTGTTCCCTTTGTCATCGGTATGTTACTTGCCCGAGATTCGATCGTCAGTATCCAATACCTAGTTCAATCTCGTTACCGGCAAGTCTCTTTACTCGTTCCGTAATACATCATCTCACAACTAACATATTAGTTGTAATGCTTGCAAGGCTTATGTGATGTGTATTACCGAGAGGGCCCAGAGATACCTCTCCGACAATCGGAGTGACAAATCCTAATCTCGAAATACGCCAACCCAACATCTACCTTTGGAGACACCTGTAATGCTCCTTTATAATCACCCAGTTACGTTGTGACGTTTGGTAGCACCCAAAGTGTTCCTCCGGCAAACGGGAGTTGCATAATCTCATAGTCATAGGAACATGTATAAGTCATGAAGGAAGCAATAGCAACATACTAAACGATCGGGTGCTAAGCTAATGGAATGGGTCATGTCAATCAGATCATTCAACGAATGATGTGACCTCGTTAATCAAATAACAACACTTTGTTCATGGTTAGGAAACATAACCATCTTTGATTAACGAGCTAGTCAAGTAGAGGCATACTAGTGACACTCTGTTTGTCTATGTATTCACACATGTATTATGTTTCCGATTAATACAATTCTAGCATGAATAATAAACATTTATCATGAAATAAGGAAATAAATAATAACTTTATTATTGCCTCTAGGGCATATTTCCTTCAGTCTCCCACTTGCACTAGAGTCAATAATCTAGATCACATCACCATGTGATTAACATCGATAGTTCACATCATCATGTGATTAACACCCATAGTTCACATCGCTATGTGACCAACACCCAAAGGGTTTACTAGATTCAGTAATCTAGTTCACATCGCTATGTGATTAACACCCAAGGAGTACTAAGGTGTGATCATGTTTTGCTTGTGAGAGAATCTTAGTCAACGGGTCTGCCACATTCAGATCCGCATGTATTTTGCAAATTTCTATGTCAACAATGCTCTGCATGGAGCTACTCTAGCTAATTGCTCCCACTTTCAATATGTATCTTGACCGAGACTTAGAGTCATCTAGATTAGTGTCAAACTTGCATCGGTGAGACCGAAAAGTTACAAAGGGGAAACACTGAGTTTACATTGCAATCTCGGTGGGACCGATTCGCTCTTTCGGTGGGACCGAAAAGTTACGAAAGGGAAACAGATAGTTTGCAACCCCATCTCGATGGGACCGAGATCCTTATCGGTAGAACCGAATTGCTAGGGTTTGGCAGTGGCTAATGACAAGTGAAACTCGGTGGCGCCGGATAGGAAGAATCGGTAGGACCGAGTTTGGCTTAGAGTTTAGGTCATATGTGGATATGGGGAAGTAGTTGAGGGTTTTGGAGCATATCATTAAGCACATGAAGCAAGAGGTTCATTAAGCAACACCTCATCCCTCCTTAATAGTATTGGCTTTTCCTATGGACTCAATGTGATCTTGGATCACTAAAATATAAAATGAAGAGTCTTGAGCTTTTGAGCTTGAGCCAATCCTTTGTCCTTAGCATTTTGAGGGTTCCACTTTCACATCCATGCCATGCCAATCATTGAGCTTTCCTGGAATAATCACCTTGGAATAGCATTAGCTCAATGAGCTATATGTTGTTATGAATTACCAAAACCACCTAGGGATAGTTGCACTTTCAGAACTCCTGGAGGTGGTCATCGGCAGCGGCGCCGGTCGTCGAGGTGAGCTGGTGGAGCGGTGGATGGATGGATCTATGGAATTGGCTGGATTTGGATGACTGGTGTGAAATCGAGGAGGGGATGGATTTGGATCTGGGAAGATCCTGAGGTGGAAGGAGAGACTGGATGGAGTGGCGGCGGGGTGATGGAATGGATGAGACATCTCCCTAGATTTTAGGGTCTGGTCTGGTTATATAGCAGGTAGGTGGGTTAGACTTAGGGGTATATCGTCCCTCCGATCGCAATCAAACGATCGCGAATAAAATAGCTAGGAAGTCCAAATAAGAAAACGTGACGTTTTGTAGACGTTTGGGGATGATCCGGACACAACGGTGGCGACAGCCCAGGTCGGGTCCGGGACAACTTCGGATGCGCACGTGAGGGGTTCGATGCACTGTGCAGAGAGGGTTTCAGACCGTGCGGTCGCATCGGACAACTCCGGAAGCAAAGAGGGGAAGGAGGATGGACTAGGTGGGCTATGTAGACGGTCTCGAGCTGAGAGGAGAGAAGAGGGGGAGGCCCGGCGACTGTTTCCGGAGACCGAAAACGTCCGACGTTAGACCGGCTATACTGTCGCTATAGTTATCCGTTGGGGCGTCAAACGAACTCCAAATGCGATGAAACTTGGGAGGTGGTCTATCTACACTATAATAAGACCACACGTCAACTCTCATCCCATTCCGAGAACAATTCCCGGCCACTTATAAAATACTATTTCAGACATGCCGCGGGCGCGTGCAAGTGTGTCTGGGCTCAGAACGGACAACGGAGAGAACTCGGAGAACCCGAACGAATGCAAGTTTTGAAAACATGATGATGCAATGCACATGATGACATGACAAGATGCAACATGCAAGCGAAAGACATGGCAACGACGGTGAATAGCTGGAAGACACCTGGCACATCAGTCTCGGGGCGTCACAACACTCCACCACTACGAGAGGATCTCGTCCCGAGATCTAGAATGGCACCGGAGGGAAAAACGGAAGAGCAAGAGAAGAGGTAAAACTAAGTTGCCTCTTTGACAAACGAGTGAGACCAAAGAACCTTGAAAAGGTTAAACCATAGAAAAAAAATACAACGGAGATGAACAAAGTTGAAAGCACTCCGTCTGAGAAGAGTAACGAGGAAGAACAAATTCGAGCAGCACTCCGATTGGCAAGATATGCACGGCTTGATAACTAAAGAACTTGAGCAAAATGGCACCACACTGCGGTTAAATGGATAAGCATGAAAAGAACAAGGTCCTGACAAAATAAGAAGAAGGGGCGAAGAGAGCAACATCACAATGCCTCCGAAACAAAAGTAAGATTGGAATGGAGTGAACGAAGGGAAACACGATCTCGAGGGAGCACGCTTACAACAACAGCTAGAACGGAGTTGTTGGAAAACCAACAACGAAAATAATAAGCTTGATATGGTCTTATGGAATACATCTCAAATTATGAGGTGACAACCTGCCACTCACGGAAAAAGTATTGGATTGGAATGAACAAGGAGACGAGAAACTTATCACCGGAAGGATACATGAAGAACTTGGGTCATTTATGAGCACCATATAACAACAATCCTTAGGGAAGGCTTTAGGTGAAATATAACCCAAGGTAACTCCAATGACGAGATGATGGATTTAAAATATCTCATCCTTAACAGCATGTGAATCATGAAACATGAACTCAAGTTATCAAGAATGACATAATACCACCTCGAATGATACGGAAGAAAGAATTGCACTCCGGATAGCAAGATGAAAAAACTTAAGCTCCTTAGAAAAGAATCTCAATGAACACTTCGAGAATGAATTAAATCGTAGATGGACCATCATGTAGAACCTCCGTGAAGAACTCCGGTAACAAAAGGATAACGAGAAGAAAAGGGAAGTAGAAAACACAAGGTGAAACCTTGTAATGCTTTAGGTGCTCCGTGATGATATAAATGCGAGAGCTTGGAACTCCGGAAAAGAAAGATAAAGCATCTCAAACCGAGAATGTGATATGATTAACCATGCTGGAAAGCAGGAAATTAGATCACTAGAATGAAACAAGAATAAGAATTATGTTATGCATATCCTTCATCAATTTAAGTTGATGACAAGCAACGGATTGCAAACAACTTATTCCCGTTGGAAGGTTTTAGAGAGATATGGCACAAACTTGAGAAAGTCTTCAACGATCCACCGGTAGAATTTGAAGAGCACGAATGCATAGATATGATACACGAAGGAAGAAGACTCTTGAACGAACTACCGTAAAAATTGAAAAAGAACGAATAAAACATGAAGAACACCAGGAAGGATTAGCAAATACACGAAGATGCTTGAGAGAATTTAGATCCATGAGAACGACGAGATTACGAGCTGATTAGAGAATCCTTGATTTAAGCACCGGTATGATTTGGAGAATGAGAGCTGAAAGCTGAGAATGAGTACTCCTGAGGTGATGGGCTCCGGATGATCAAACTGAACAGAATCTTGAATTGCTCCGGATGGGTGAAAAGAATTCTCACGATCAAAACAATTATGAGAGGATGGCATCACTCTAGAACCATGAATCTTTGAGAGAATAGATAAGATATGGAGGAAAAACTCTTCTTCGGTCTTCAAAATCCGAGAATGACGAGGAGAAACACCACCAAGAATTGTTGAGATACTCCGGGAGAATGAAAAGCGAAGAGGTAGAGCCAACAATGAAAAGAATTTGAAAACGATCTTGGAGAAAGGCACTTGACTGATGATGAATCATCCTAACGCCAAACATCGAAAAGAATTTAGGATAGCTCCAGGAAAATTAGAAGAGTCAGGTAAGATCCTGGGAAAAGACCTGTGGGTTAGGGCCCACTCAAAAGATACACCGTAGAACGATTTGAAGGAGAGATTGCACCGGTTGAATAAAAAGTCTTGAATGAGAGAACGTCCTCGAAGATATGTTTGAACGGATCTTGAATGAAAAGACGAGCCTTCAGAGATATCTTCAGCACTCCGGATCAATTGAATAGTGAGAAGTGGATGATTAAGAGGTGCACCGGCATGAGACAACATTTAAAACGAGGAAAGGAATATGATCAACAAAGCTTGAATTGAATCCACCGGAGAAGAAAAGAATGACGAATGATGAACTTGAAGCTCCGTTAGGATCTTCAAGAGAATAACCGGATAAGAACATTCAAAGACAAAAATGAAGAGTCTTCACATGAATAAAATGGATACTTTATTAAGAAATCCAAGTCCTTGAAGAAAAAGGGTGGGTGGGTGGGAAAACAAAGGCAGCTTGGAACGAATGAAATAAACACCGTTGAGAAGAAATGATAATTGATCTTGCGGATGTTGACGTGATCGGATCCACTTGAAGAGAGACACACCGGTTGAAAATGATTGACAAAACAATCTTGATGATTAAGAAGGATTGGTATTCACATCGGAGTATGAGGACACCGTTTAGAGAAGGTATGGAATCAACATTTGACTTCGAAGCAACTCGAATACCACAACTCAAAACAAAAACAAAGGATTGGCTTGCAAAATAAGCCAGAACAAACATATGATAGAGATTTCGTCCGAAGTTGTTGTGGTGGGGCCTACACGGGCTCGACCGTACAACACCATCATGTACAAGGCAGTGCACATGACATACGAAGCGTCCCCGAGTCGGCATAGCCAAGGGCTCTTTAAGACACAACGATACCACTGTAAAACCAACCGTGGATAGGCGGACCACTAGACGTCGAACCCCAATTTCATATCATACATCTGTCGGAAAGATATCCTAAGAGCTACTTGAATTCCCACTTATAAACTCCCGAAATTTTCCGGTTATGCAATCAGGTGTTGGGGATACAGGGGAAGCATAATATCTCACCCAAAACTAGCAAATCCTACATCCAGCTATATCCATCCTTCAACACATAACCAAGAAACCTTCGGAAATCATCTACCTCAACCTTCGAAAAGCATCCGTTATACGAGTTATGGCAATACTCCCGAACTCCCGCCCCAGTACTGGGTGGCGTCGCGGTTATCTCACCAACAACTGCATAAAAGAGATTTTCGATGTCGGCGAAACTAACCTCAGGTATTCCAGAACTGCAACGATAAAATTGTGACAACAACACCTCGGAGCTCAACTCCCCGGGACACTGCCACAACCCCTAAAGACAGGAGGCACCAAGAACAATGTTCTCGTCACAAATCGATCGAAACGATTCCAAGATACCTGCGTGATCCTAAAAAAAGATTAGCGAAATTTGAGAAGAGAAGAGTCAAAACACTACGCCAGGATGCCTTACCAGAGCGATGAGGGGACTGGGGAGTAAAAAGAATTCCTAAACTCTCTGATATATAATTCCTAAAAGACTCAAAACATTTTTTTCTAGACTCAACAACGGCTGCTAAAAACGATCAAGCAGTGGGGGCTCCTAAGGTCGGGGAAGGCTCTGATACCAACTTGTTACGCCCTCGATGCGGCTATATCTCCCACGTGTCGAAGCATGACTTAGAGGCATAACCGCATTGAAAGCAATGTCGCAAATGAGGTAATCTTCACACAACCCATGTAATATAATTAAAGGGGAAAGGATACATAGCTGACTTACAATCGCCACTTCACACAAATACATGAATAAAGCATTACATCATCCAAATACAATCAAGGCCCGACTACGGAACCAAAATAAAACAAGACTACCCCAAATGCTACACAGATCCCCGATCGTCCCGACTGGGCTCCACTACTGATCAACTGGAAACGGAAAACAACACAACGAACAAAGTCTTCATCGAGCTCCTCCTTGAGCTTGGTTGCGTCATCTGCACGGTTCAACAGCACCTGCAAGCTGGTTTGGAAGTATCTGTGAGTCACGGGGACTCAGCAATCTCACACCCTCGTGATCAAGACTATTTAAGCTTATGGGTAAGGTATAAGGTATGAGGTGGAGCTGCAGCAAGCGACTAGCATATATGGTGGCTAACATACGCAAAAGAGAGCGAGAAGAGAAGGCAAAGCACGGTCGAGAATCTATGATCAAGAAGTGATCCTAGAACAACCTATGTCAAGCATAACTCCAACACCGTGTTCACTTCCCGGACTCCGCCAGAAAGAGACCATCACGGTTACACGCGCGGTTGATGCATTTTAATTAAGGTCAACTTCAGGTTTTCTACAACCGAACATTAACAAATTCCCATCTGCCCATAACCGCGGGCACAACTTTCGAAAATTCATAACCCTGCAGGGGAGTCCCCACTTAGCCCATGACAAGCTCTCACGGTCAACGAAGGATATACCTTCTCCCGAGACATTCCGATCAGACTCGGCATCCCGGTTCTACAAGACACTTCGACAAGTTAAAACAAATCTAGGAACACCGCCCGAATGTGCCGATAAATCGCGATAGGAGCTGCACATATCTCGTTCTCAGGGCACAGTCAGATTGTCCAAGGTACGGGTAGGCCAGCCCAGAGTTGCCCCTGGTGGGCACCGGCAGCTGACAGGTTGGACCAACACTCAAAGGAGCACTGGCCCGGGGGGGTTAAAATAATGATGACCCTTGAGTCTGCAGAACCCAAGGGAAAGAAAAGGCTAGGTGGCGAATGGTAAAACCAATGTTGGGCATTGCTGGAAGAGTTTTACTCAAGGCGAACTGTCAAGGGGTTCCCATTATTACCCAACCGCGTAAGGAACGCAAAATCCGGGAACATAACACCGATATGATGGAAACTAGGGCGGCAAGAGTGGAACAAAACACCAGGCATAAGTCCAAGCCTTCCACCCTTTACCAAGTATATAGATGCATTAATTAAATAAGATATATTGTGTTATCCCAACAAGTAAACATGTTCCAACAAGGAACAACATCTCCATGTTCCAACAAGGAACAAACTTCAATCTTCACCTGCAACTAACAACGCTATAAGAGGGGCTGAGCAAAGCGGTAACATAGCCAAACAATGGTTTGCTAGGACAAGGTGGGTTAGAGGCTTGGTTCAATAATATGGGAGGCATGATAAGCAAGTGGTAGGTATCGCAGCATAGGCATAGCAAAAGAGCGAGCAACCAGCAAGCAAAGATAGAAGTGATTTCGAGGGTATGGTCATCTTGTCGGAAATCCCGCAAGGAAGAAGAACGAGTCCATGAAGAAGACAAACGGACGTAGACGAACGGGTCCTCACAAACGCGACGTTATCAGAACCAACCCGAAGAAGCAACCGGAAAGAAGCACACAACATAGTAAACAACTATCACACGATCATGGCATGATGCACAACAAGTATGATGCATGTCCGGTTTAAAGAGGCATGGCATGGCAAAATGCACAAGCAATCCTACAACTTAAGTGGAGCTCAATATGCAACGAGTTGCATATTGACGGAACACCACATCAATTATTTAGTTCACTCTCGGTTAGGTACTCAACAAATTTAAATGTTGTTAAACATGGCAAGAGGGTGAAGCAAAGTAAAACTACCTATCTAGTCAAGTTTAAATGAGGCCGGAAGTAACGAACAACAATTCCGGTAAAACCTCATGAGCATATTATAGATTTGGTACTGTTCTTCCCTAAGCCATATTTTAGAGTTTTTAAACATGCAAGATGATGCCACCATGTTAAACTAGGAAAAATTCTACCCCATTTACATATAAAGTTTATTAAAACCCGAGTTACGGTTATTTAGTTATGAATTAAAGCATTTTAGCATGGCATAGGAGCAAACTAAAGCAAACATCATTTTAAGCATTTTAAACATGGATGGAAATGACATATAATTAACCTACACATAATTCTAAGCAATTTTCATATATAAAGGTTTTACATATGATGCATGGTCTGAGAGTTATTATATGCATGAAGTATAGGGTCCAATCTGTAAAACAGTAAATCTCTGGATAATTGGACAAATCACAGAACTAGGAAAAAGAACATATACGGGCCGAATCTGCTAGCCCAACAGCGGGGGAAAGGAAAAAAACAACATGAGGCGCTGGGGCTTCTCACCCATGGGCTTTGGCCCGGTGGGTGGAGGAGGAAGCTGGCAGGCTGGGCTTGGTGCGGCAGTGCTGGGCCTGCTGGATCTGGGAGCCTAGCTCGATCGGTCAACGGGCGAGGGGTCGGGCGAGCTGCTCTGCTCGTCCTGGAAGCAGAGGACGCCGGCGGCGGGAGCGATGACGGCGAACTTGGCGCGCGAAGAACTCAGGCGGGCGCAGGAGGTCTCCGGCGAGGTCAACAGGGCGAGGACGACAGCGAGGAACTTGGCGCGGCTGCGGAGCCTCAGGCGATGGACGGGCGACGAGGAGGTCGTCCATGGCGACGGGAACCTGCGGGGTTCTCTGTAGGTGCTCGGGCGATGAGGAGGTCAGGGTGCCGGCGGACGGTGTGGTGGGGCTTGCTCCGGTGAGAAAACAAGGTGGAAGCAGGGTCGGGCGACGCTCGGGACTGCTGCTGCTTCGGTGGCCGGCGGCCAAGGCTCCCTGTGAGGAACAACGGGACGGGGAGAGCGATTCAGAGAGAGAGAGAGCAGCGGGGAAGGAGGAGAAGGAGGGCACGGCCTGGTGACGCAGTCCGGTTGCCTTCTCCGGCGAGGAGCTATAGGCGCGGGCGACGAGGAGGAGGCAGGAGCCTCGGGTGCTCTCGGACAAGGGCGACGATGAGGCCAATCCATGGCGAAGCAGAGGTGCGGGGACGAGGAGGACAGCCTTGTGCGTTCCCTCGGGGCACGCGGGCCGAGCTCGGGATGGCCTTGGCGCTGGAACTCCTGGAGGTGGTCATCGGCAGCGGCGCCGGTCGTCGAGGTGAGGTGGTGGAGCGGTGGATGGATGGATCGATGGAATTGGCTGGATTTGGATGACTGGTTTGAAATCGAGGAGGGGATGGATTTGGATCTGGGAAGATCCCGAGGTGGAAGGAGAGACCGGATGGAGTGGCGGCGCGGTGATGGAATGGATGGGACATCTCCCTAGATTTTAGGGTTTGATCTAGTTGTATAGCAGGTAGGTAGGTTAGACTTAGGGGTATATCGTCCCTCAGATCGCAATCGAACGATCGCGAATAAAATAGCTAGGAAGTCCAAATAAGAAAGCGGTGACGTTTTGTAGACGTTTGAGGATGATCCGGACACAACGGTGGCGACAGCCCGGGTCGGGTCCGGGACAACTTCGGACGCGCACGTGAGGGGTTCGATGCACTGTGCAGAGAGGGTTTCAGACCGTGCGGTCGCATCGGACAACTCCGGAAGCAAAGAGGGGAAGGAGGATGGACTAGGTGGGCTGTGTAGACGGTCTCGAGCTGAGAGGAGAGAAGAGGGGGAGGCCCGGCGACTGTTTCCGGAGACCGAAAACGTCCAACGTTAGACCGGCTATACTGCCGCTATAGTTATCCGTTGGGGCGTCAAACGAACTCCAAATGCGATGAAACTTGACAGGCGGTCTATCTACACTATAATAAGACCACACGTCAACTCTCATCCCATTCCAAGAACATTTCCCGGCCACTTATAAAATACTGTTTCAGACATGCCGCGGGCGCGTGCAAATGTGTCTGGGCTCAGAACGGACAACGGAGAGAACTCGGAGAACCCGAACGAATGCAAGTTTTCAAAACATGATGATGCAATGCATATGGTGACATGACAAGATGCAACACGCAAGCGAAAGACATGGCAACGATGACGAATAGCTGGAAGACACCTGGCACATCGGTCTCGGGGCGTCACACAATTGATGGAAGAAGGCTGCAACAGGTCCATCCTTGCAACCACACAAGGAAGATGGCCGAATGACAGATCGTTCATTAGGATTTAGGGGCCATGGAACATACTGTAATTAGCAAACAGTACAACGTTGTGTGAGTGTGACGCGGTTAGCTGAATAAGATGACCTGGGAAAGTGTCATTGCCACCATCCTTTTTTTAGGGGGGGTTGCCACCATTCTGTAGCGTTTGTGGCACGTCTATATTTTTTTTCTGAGAAAGAACAGTATGCGTTGTCCAGATACTTTTTACTCTTAAATGTGGCATAATACTGCAAATGGAAGCTATTAGTGTGAGAGGCAAATGTGTGTACTAGATCGGATCCAGTGTCCTGAACATACACCGAGCCAGACATGCAGGCCTGAACCAATCACTTACATTTCTAACTGTTACATTTAGCTCTTTATTACTACCACAGATGTTTTATGTTCCCTTGGCTTTGCGAAGCAACCGGACTAACTAGCATCAAAGCAACTGAACCTTTTCGTGGTGCTTTTAAGCAGCTTAGTTAACAAACCTCCACCTAACCTGCATTTTTCGACACTTGCGGTGCTGCACAGAGCTAGTGCGCGCGGCATTGTTATGCTAGTTGGAGTTGCTTTCAGCGCGACTAAAACCGGCCAGTATATATTATCCCCTTTCAGTTTTGCATCGAGTGGCGTAGTGGTGCAGTGCGTGGACCATTTCTGCTCATCATCTTGTCTTCCATGAACGCTATGTGCTTCTGACAAGAAGGCACATATATGAATTCAGCCAATATGCGTTGCACGCCTGTACCGCACTAGCTAGCCACGTCTAAACTTGTGCTCAGCTCACCATCATCACCATCCCAGCAACACTGCCTCACTCTCTCAATCGAGAGCCTATAAATACCACCCATCTCACCACAAACGCTCACATCCATCTGAAGCCATACTTGCAGAAGCCACTAGCTCACTACTAGTCGATCAATCTGTTGTTTCAGAAAGACGCCATGAAGTACTTGGGGCAGGTGGTGGTGGCGCTCCTGGCCTTCTCGGCGGTGGTGCTGATGGTGGCGCCGGCGGGCGCGGAGGCGGCGACCTGCAACGCGCTGCAGCTGACCCCGTGCGCGGGGGCCATCATCGGGAGCGCGGCGCCCACGGCGTCGTGCTGCAGCAAGATGAAGGAGCAGCAGCCGTGCATGTGCCAGTACGCGCGCGACCCCAACCTGAAGCAGTACGTCGACTCCCCCAACGGCAAGAAGGTCATGGCCGCCTGCAAGGTGCCCGTGCCATCATGCTAGATCGACGCATATATGATCGATCCACACGAGAGAGCCCAGCGCGCACGCGCTCCTCTCTGGCCTCTCGCTGCATGTTTCATGTGTGTTGATGTGTCAGTGTTTGCTTGTTTCCCAACACTGTCTAGCTACCCTGACGATGTACGTGGACCGATGTGTATCTGAATTTACGCAATAATGACGATGTTTCCAGCTATATGCAATTTGCATGTTCTTCCTCGCGTGCATATTTTCATGTGGCCTTCGTGGTAGTCATCAATAAACTACTCCCTCCATTCCGAGAATGGACGTTTGGCTCTCGGCCTCCATGGAGGCCTTTTTTTAAAATAAAAATAAAGATTCAAAATTTTTGGTTTTAAAAAAATCTGAAAAATTTGTGGAAGTAAACAAGGATGTTATGTGTATGTGTGTAAAATTTTAGGGTCAAAACGTTGAAATGCGGCCTGTACAAAAAAAAGATAAATTCATGACCTAGGAGGATCACTACCAGAAAAACTGGGGTTGCCGACGGCCAAATCTATGCCGACGGCCCCCGTCGGCATCTATGGACCTATGCCGACGGCCAAGGATAGGCCGCAGGCGTAGAAAAGCCGTCGGCATACATCCATCTACGCCGACGGGACCGCCCGAGGTACGCCTACGGGGCCCGTCGGCATAGGATCGGCTGTCGGCATATCCCGGGCCCACCTGCCCGGTCAGCGCTGACCATTTGACGGCGTTGATCCTACACCGACGGGAGGTAACGGCGGCCGTCGGCATATCTGTGGCAGAGGTATGCCTACGGCATAGCCGTCGGCATAGGCCCCTCTGCCACGTCATCGATCCGTCTGCCACGCCACGTCATCGATCCGTGGGACAACCTCCGTGTGTGCACAGATATGCCGACGGCCTTGCCGTCGGCATACGTTTATTTTACTTAATTTTTTTATTTTTACTTTGTTTATCTATGGCAGAGGTATGCCTACGGCACAGCCGTCGGCATAGGCCCCTTTGCCACGTCATCGATCCGTGTGCCACGCTACGTCATCGATCCGTGGGACAACCTCCGTGTGTGCACAGAGGCCGTCGGCATACGTGTATTTTACTTTATTTTTTATTTTTACTTTGTTTTGTTATTTTTACTTTATTTTAGTTTTTGTTTTTGCATAAGATAATTATGCCTTATCTAAAAAAACATACCCGATGGTTTATCGATTGCCCCCCGTTACGAGCGTCGCTATCGCCGTGTCACGGAGGGGGAAACGGTCGACACTGAAGGAATTCTGATTGGTGGGGGGGGTGTAGCTATGTCACCGAAACATCGCACGAGTCCCGATGCATATGTGAAAGTGTTCATGCATGCGTAGACGCCCGTCTTGGGGCTCCGGGGTTTGGCCACAGTGTCCGGGGTGTACCCCCCCCCTCACGGACGGCGCTGCCGCCGGCACCTGGAGGGGGGAAGCGGACGCGTGGGGTCTACACGGAGGGGATCTTGTTGTGGGTCTGGCCCGGATGTTGCTCCAAAGTGTTCCTATGGGCTGACGTAACACAACCGGGTGGGGAGGTCTACTGGTCAAAGCCCGTCCGTGCAAAGTCAAAGGGCTAGATCCCGTGGTCAAACACTACAGGATTAGGCGGGACGGGGGCACTGGGGGTAGCAATGCCACCGGAGCGTCGCACCGGGCCCTCATACATGCGGGGTGGTGTGGTGGCATGTCCGAAGAGGCGGGACACGTCTCCGGGGCGTGGCCCCCCCTCACGGACGACGATGACACGGTAGTAGACGTTGTGCGTTAACGATGCAGCGTCAATATTACTAAATACTCGGAGCGCGATAAAATCATGAGTTTTTTTGCACGACGTGGGCACATGTGCTATAGGAACGATGGTATTTTTTCATAATTTTTGGTGATGGAGAAGTATCCGAAAAATTCCCTCTACGCGGATTGCCCTTCGCGCGTCTATGGCTGTGGCCGGCGGCCTCCGGGGGCTAGCATGCCGCCAAATCTTGCGTAGGCGGCCTCTCACAAGTCTGGAAGTGTTGTGGCGATTGCAAACGCCCGGCGCGCGTGTCCGGGGTGTGCCCCCCTCTCGGACGGCGCCGCCGCCGGCACCTGGAGGGGGGAAACGGACGCGTGGGGTCTACACGGAGGGGATCTTGCTTTGGGCCTGGCCCGGATGTTGCTCCAAAGTGTTCCTATGGGCTGACCTAACACAACCGGGTGGGGAGGTCCACTGGTCAAAGCCCGTCCGTGCAAAGTCAAAGGGCTAGATCCCATGGTCAAACGCTACAGGGTTAGGCGGGACGGGGCCACTTGGGGGTAGCAATGCCACCGGAGCGTCGCACCGGGCCCTCATACATGCGGGGTGGTGTGGTGGCATGTCCGAAGAGGCGGGACGCCTCTCCAGGGCATGCCCCCCCCTCACGAACGGCGATGACACGGTAGTAGACGTTCTGCGGTAACGATGCGGCGTCAATATTACTAAATACTCAAAGCGCGATAAAATCAATAGTTTTTTTACACGACGTGGGCACATGTGCTATAGGAACGATGGTATTTTTTCATAATTTTTGGTGATGGAGAAGTATCCGAAAAATTCCCTCTACGCGGATTGCCCTTCGCGCGTCTACGGCTATGGCCGGCGGCCTCCGGAGGCTAGCATGCCGCCAAATCTTGCGTAGGCGGCCTCTCACAAGTCTGGAAGTGTTGTGGCGGTTGCAAACGCCCGGCACGCGTGTCCGGGGTGTGCCCCCCTCACGGACGGCGCCGCCGCCGGCACCTGGAGGGGGGAAACGGACGCGTGGGGTCTACACGGAGGGGATCTTGCTGTGGGTCTGGCCCGGATGTTGCTCCAAAGTGTTCCTATGGGCTGACCTAACACAACCGGGTGGGGAGGTCCACTGGTCAAAGCCCGTCCGTGCAAATTCAAAGGGCTAGATCCCGTGGTCAAACGCTATAGGGTTAGGCGGGACGGGGGCACTGGGGGTAGCAATGCCACCGGAGCGTCGCACCGGGCCCTCATACAAGCGGGGTGGTGTGATGGCATGTACAAAGAGGCGGGACGCGTCTCCGGGGCGTGGCCCCCCCTCACGGACGGCGATGACACGGTAGTAGACGTTTTGCGGTAACGATGCGGCGCCAATATTACTAAATACTCGGAGCGCGATAAAATCATGAGTTTTTTTTGCACGACGTGGGCACATGTGCTATAGGAATGATGGTATTTTTTCATAATTTTTGGTGATGGAGAAGTATCCGAAAAATTCCCTCTACGCGGATTGCCCTTCGCGCGTCTACGGCTGTGGCTGGCGGCCTCCGGAGGCTAGCATGCCGCCAAATCTTGCGTAGGCGGCCTCTCACAAGTCTGGAAGTGTTGTGGCGGTTGCAAACGCCCGGCACGCGTGTCCGGGGTGTGCCCCCTCACGGACGGCGCCGTCGCCGGCACCTGGAGGGGGGAAACGGACGTGTGGGGTCTACACGGAGGGGATCTTGCTGTGGGTCTGGCCCGGATGTTGCTCCAAAGTGTTCCTATGGGCTGACCTAACACTACCGGGTGGGGAGGTCCACTGGTCAAAGCCCGTCCATGCAATGTCAAAGGGCTAGATCACGTGGTCAAACGCTATAGGGTTAGGCGGGACGGGGGCACTTGGGGGTAGCAATGCCACCGGAGCGTCGCACCGGGCCCTCATACATGCGGGGTGGTGTGGTGGCATGTACAAAGAGGCGGGACGTGTCTCCGGGGCGTGGCCCCCCCTCACGGACAGCGATGACACGGTAGTAGACGTTTTGCGGTAACGATGCGGTGCCAATATTACTAAATACTCGGAGCGCGATAAAATCATGAGTTTTTTTTGCACGACGTGGGCACATGTGCTATAGGAATGATGGTATTTTTTCATAATTTTTGGTGATGGAGAAGTATCCGAAAAATTCCCTCTACGCGGATTGCCCTTCGCGCGTCTACGGCTGTGGCCGGCGGCCTCCGGGGGCTAGCATACCGCCAAATCTTGCGTAGGCGGCCTCTCACAAGTCTGGAAGTGTTGTGGCAGTTGCAAACGCCCGGCACGCGTGTCCGGGGTGTGCCCCCCTCACGGACGGCGCCGCCGCCGGCACCTGGAGGGGGGAAACGGACGCATGGGGTCTACACGGAGGGGATCTTGCTGTGGGCCTGGCCCGGATGTTGCTCCAAAGTGTTCCTATGGGCTGACCTAACACAACCGGGTGGGGGGTCCACTGGTCAAAGCCCGTCCGTGCAAAGTCAAAGGGATAGATCCCGTGGTCAAATGCTACAGGGTTAGGCGAGACGGGGGCACTCGGGGGGGGGGGGGAGCAATGGCACTGGAGCATCGCACCGGGCCCTCATACATGCGGGGTGGTGTGGTGGCATGTCCGAAGAGACGGGACGCATCTCCGGGGTGTGGCCCCCCCTCACGGACGGCGATGACACGGTAGTAGACATTGTGCGGTAACGATGCGGCGTCAATATTACTAAATACTCGGAGCGCGATAAAATCATGAGTTTTTTTGCACGACATGGGCACATGTGCTATAGGAACGATGGTATTTTTTCATAATTTTTGGTGATGGAGAAGTATCCGAAAAATTCCCTCTACGTGGATTGCCCTTCGCGCGTCTACGGCTGTGGCCGGCGGCCTCCGGGGGCTAGCATGCCGCCAAATCTTGCGTAGGCGGCCTCTCACAAGTCTAGAAGTGTTGTGGCGGTTGCAAACGCCCGGCACGCGTGTCCGGGGTGTGTCTCCCTCACGGACGGTGCCGCCACCGGCACTTGGAGGGGGGAAACGGACGCGTGGGGTCTACACGGAGGGGATCTTGCTGTGGGTCTGGCCTGGATGTTGCTCCAAAGTGTTCCTACGGGCTGACCTAACACAACCGGGTGGGGAGGTCCACTGGTCAAAGCACGTCCGTGCAAAGTCAAAGGGCTAGATCCCGTTGTCAAACGCTACAGGGTTAGGCGGGACGGGGGCACTGGGGGGTAGCAATGCCACCGGAGCGTCGCACCGGGCCCTCATACATGCGGGGTGGTGTGGTGGCATGTCCGAAGAGGCGGGACGCGTCTCCGGGGCGTGGCCCCCCCTCACGGACGGCGATGACATGGTAGTAGACGTTTTGCGGTAACGATGCGGCGCCAATATTACTAAATACTCGGAGCGTGATAAAATCATGAGTTTTTTTGCACGACATGGGCACATGTGCTATAGGAACGATGGTATTTTTTCATAATTTTTGGTGACGGAGAAGTATCCGAAAAATTCCCTCTACGCGGATTGCCCTTCACGCGTCTACTGCTGTGGCCGGCGGCCTCCGGAGGCTAGCATGCCGCCAAATCTTGCGTAGGCGGCCTCTCACAAGTCTGGAAGTGTTGTGGCGGTTGCAAACGCTCGGCACGCGTGTCCGTGGTGTGCCCCCCTCACGGACGGCGCCGCCGCCGGCACCTGGAGGGGGGAAACGGACGCGTCGGGTCTACACGGAGGGGATCTGTTGGGGAACGTAGCATAAATTCAAAATTTTCCTACGTGTCACCAAGATCTATCTATGGAGTCATCTAGCAACGAGGGAGGAGTGGATCTACATACCCTTGTAGATCGCGCGCGGAAGCGTTCAAGAGAACGGGGTTGATGGAGTCGTACTCGTCGTGATCCAAATCACTGATGATCCTAGTGCCGAACGGACGGCACCTCCGCGTTCAACACACGTACGGAGCAGCGACGTCTCCTCCTTATTCATCCAGCAAGGGGGAAGGAGAGGTTGATGGAGATCCAGCAGCACGACGGCGTGGTGGTGGAAGTAGCGGGATTCTAACAGGGCTTCGCCAAGCGCTGCGGGAGGAGGGAGATGTGTCATGGGAGGGAGAGGGAGGCGCCAGGGCTTAGATGTGGCTGCCCTCCCTTCCCCCCACTATATATAGGGCCAAGGGAGAGGGGGGGCGCAGCCTTGGCCCTTCCTCCAAGGAAGCGTGCGGCCAGGGAGGAGTCCATCCTCCCCAAGGCACCTAGGAGGTGCCTTCCCCCTTTAGGACTCTTTCTTTCCCTTATCTCTTGGTGCATGGGCCTCTTGGGGCTGGTGCCCTTGGCCCATATAGGCCAAGGCGCACACCCCTACAGCCCATGTGGCCCCCGGGGCAGGTGGACCCCCTTGGTGGACCCCCGGACCCCTTTCGGCACTCCCGGTACAATACCGATAATGCGCGAAACTTTTCCGGCGACCAAAAAAAGACCTCCCATATATAAATCTTTACCTCCGGACCATTCCGGAACTCCTCGTGACGTCCGGGATCTCATCCGGGACTCTGAACAACTTTCGGGTTATCGCATACTAATATCTCTATAACCCTAGTGTCATCGGACCTTAAGTGTGTAGACCCTACGGGTTTGGGAGACACGTAGACATGACCGAGACGACTCTCCGGCCAATAACCAACAGCGGGATCTGGATACCCATGTTGGCTCCCACATGCTCCTCGATGATCTCATCGGATGAACCACGATGTCCAGGATTTGATCAATCCCGTATACAATTTCCTTTGTCGAGCGGTATTGTACTTGCCCGAGATTCGATCGTCGGTATCCCGATACCTTGTTCAATCTCGTTACCGGCAAGTCTCTTTTACTCGTTCCGTAACACATCATCCCGTGATCAACTCCTTGGTCACATTGTGCACATTATGATGATGTCCTACCGAGTGGGCCCAGAGATACCTCTCCGTCACACAGAGTGACAAATCCCAGTCTCGATTCGTGCCAACCCAACAGACACTTTCGGAGATACCTGTAGTGTACCTTTATAGCCACCCAGTTACATTGTGACATTTGGCACACCCAAAGTATTCCTACGGTATCTGGGAGTTACACAACCTCATGGTCTAAGGAAATGATACTTGACATTAGAAAAGCTTTAGCATACGAACTACATGATCTTGTGCTAGGCTTAGGATTGGGTCTTTGTCCATCACATCATTCTCCTAATGATGTGATCCTATTATCAATGACATCCAATGTCCATGGCCAGGAAACCGTAACCATCTATTGATCAACGAGCTAGTCAACTAGAGGCTTACTAGGGACATGGTGTTGTCTATGTATCCACACATGTATCTAAGTTTCCTATCAATACAATTCTAGCATGGATAATAAACGATTATCATGAATAAGGAAATATAATAATAACTAATTTATTATTGCCTCTAGGGCATATTTCCAACAGTCTCCCACTTGCACTAGAGTCAATAATCTAGTTCACATCGTCATGTGATTAACAGTCACAGGTCACATCGCCATGTGACCAACATCCAAAGAATTTACTAGTGTCACTAAACTAGTTCACATCATTATGTGATTAAGACTCAATGAGTTCTGGGTTTGATCATGTTTTGCTTGTGAGAGAGGTTTTAGTCAACGGGTCTGCAACATTCAGATCCGTATGTACTTCGCAAATCTCTAGGTCATATTATAAATGCTGCTTCCACGCTCCACTTGGAGCTATTCCAAATGGTTGCTCCACTATACGTATCCGGTTTGCTACTCAGAGTCATTCAGATAGGTGTTAAAGCTTGCATCGACGTAACTCTTTACGTCGAACTCTTTATCACCTCCATAACCGAGAAACATATCCTTATTCCTCTAAGGATAATTTAGACCGCTATCTGGTGATCTACTCCTAGATTACCTTTGTACCCTCTTGCCAGATATGTGGCAAGGCACACATCAGGTGCGGTACTCAGCATGGCATACCGTATAGAGCCTATGACAAAAGCATAGGGGACGACCTTCGTCCTTCCTCTTTCTTCTGCCGTGGTCGAGCTTTAAGTCTTAACTTCATACCTTACAACTCAGGCAAGAACTCCTTCTTTGACTGGTCCATCTTGAACACCTTCAAGATCATGTCAAGGTATGTGCTCATTTGAAAGTACCATTAAGCGTTTTGATCTATCCTTATAGATCTTGATGCTCAATGTTCAAGTAGCTTAATCCAGGCTTTCCATTGAAAAACACTTTCCAAATAACCCTATATGCTTTCCAGAAATTCTACGTCATTTCTGATTAACAATATGTCAACAACATATATTTATCAGAAATTCTATAGTGCTTCCACTCACTTCCTTGGAAATACAAGTTTCTCATAAACTTTGTATACACCCAAAACTTTGATCATCTTATCAAAGCATACATTCCAACTCCGAGATGCTTACTCCAGTCCTTAGAAGGATTGCTGGAGCTTTGCATACTTATTAGCATCTTTCAGGATTAACAAAACCTTCCGGTTGTATCACATACAACCTTTCCTCAAGAAAATCATTGAGAAAACAATGTTTTTGACATCCTATCTGCAAGATTTCATAAACAATGCAGTAATCGCTAATATAATTCCAATAGACTCTTAGCATCTCTACGAGTGAGAAAGTCTCATCGTAGTCAACTCCTTGAACTTGTCGGAAAATATCTTAACGACAAGTCGAGCTTTCTTGATGGTGATACTTACCATCATTGTCCGTCTTCCTTTTAAAATCCATCTGTACTCAACAGCCTTACGACCATCGAGCCGTTCTGCCAAAGTCTACACTTTGTTTTCATACATGGATCCTCTCTCAGATTTTATGGCCTCGAGACATTTATCGGAATCCGGGCCCACCATCGCTTCTCCATAGCTCGTAGGTTCATTGTTGTCTAGCAACATGACTTCCAAGACAGGATTACGTACCACTCTGAAGTAGTACGCATCCTTGTCATCCCACGAGGTTTGGTAGTGACTTGATCCGAAGTTTCATGATCACTATCATAAGCTTCCACTTCAATTGGTGTAGGTGCCACAGGAACAACTTCCTGTGCCCTGCCACACACTAGTTGAAGAGACGGTTCAACAACCTCATCAAGTCTCCACCATCCTCCCACTCAATTCTTTCGAGAGAAACTTTTCCTCGAGAAAGGACCCGATTCTAGAAACAATCCCTTATTGCTTTTGGATCTGAGACAGGAGGTATACCCAACTGTTTTGGGTGTCCTATGCATTTATCCGCTTTGGGTTCGAGCTTATCAGCCTGAAACTTTTTCACATAAGCGTCGCAGCCCCAAACTTGTAAGAAATGACAGCTTAGGTTTCTCTAAACCATAGTTCATATGGTGTCATCTCATCGGAATTACGTGGTGCCCTATTTAAAGTGAATGCGGTTGTCTCTAATGCCTAACCCATAAACTATCGTGGTAATTCGATAAGAGACATCATGGTATGCATCATATCCAATAGGGTGCAGTTATGATGTTCGGACACACCATCACACTATGGTGTTCCAGGCTGTATTAGTTGTGAAACAATTTCCACAATGTCTTAATTCTGTGCCAAACTCGTAATTCAGATATTCATCTCTATGATCATATCATAGATATTTTATCCTCTTGTTACGACGATCTTTCAACTTCACCCTGAAATTACTTGAACCTTTCAATAATTCAGACTCATGATTCATCAAGTAAATGTACTCAACATCTACTCAAATCATCTGTGAAGTAAGAACATAACGATATCCACTACACGCCTCAGCACTCATTGGACTGCACACATCAAAATGTATTACTTCCAACAAGTTGCTTTCTAGTTCCATTTTACTGAAAACGAGGCTTTCAATCATTTTGCCCATGTGGTATGATTTGCATGTCTCAAGTGATTCAAAATCAAGTGAGTCCAAATGGTCCATTTGCATGGAGTTTCTTCATGCATATACACCAATAGACATGGTTCACATGTCTCAAACTTTTCAAAAACGAGTGAGCCCAAAGATCCATCAACATGGAGCTTCTTTATGCGTTTTATACCGATATGACTTACGTGGCAGTGCCACAAGTAGGTGGTACTATCATTACTATCTTATATCTTTTGGCATGAACATGTGTATCATCTACGATCGAGATTCAACAAACCATTCATTTTAGGTGTAAGACCATTGAAGGTATTATTCAAATAAACAAAGTAACCATTATTCTCCTTAAATGAATAACCGTATTGCGATAGACATAATCCAATCATGTCTATGCTCAACGCAAACACCAAATAACAATTATTTAGGTTTAACACCAATCTCGATGGTAGAGGGAGCGTGCGATGCTTTGATCATATCAACATTGGAAACACTTCCAACACATATCGTCAGCTCACCTTTAGCTAGTCTCCGTTTATTCCGTAGCTTTTATTTCGAGTTACCAACATTTAGCAACCGAACAAGTATCTAATACCCTGGTGCTACTAGGAGTACTAGTAAAGTACACATTAACACAATGTATATCCAATATACTTCTATCGACCTTGCCAGCCTTCTCATCTACCAAGTATCTAGGGTAATTCTGCTCCAGTGGCTGTTCCCCTTATTACAGAAGCACTTAGTCTCGGGTTTGGGTTCAACCTTGGGTTTCTTCACTAGAGCAGCAGCTGATTTGCCGTTTCATGAAGTATCCCTTCTTGCCCTTGCCCTTCTTGAAACTAGTGGTTTCACCAACCATCAACAATTGATGCTCCTTCTTGATTTCTACTTTTGTGGTGTCAAACATCGCGAATATCTCAAGGATCATCATATATGTCCCTGATATATTATAGTTCATCACGAAGCTCTAGCAGCTTGGTGGTAATGACTTCGGAGAACTACCACTATTTCATTTGGAAGATCAACTCCCACTTGATTCAAGCGATTGTTGTACTCAGACAATCTGAGCACAAGCTCAACAATTGAGCTTTTCTCCCTTAGTTTGCAGGCTAAGAAAATCGTCGGAGGTCTTATACCTCTTGACGTGGGCACGAGCCTGAAATCCCAATTTCAGTCCTTGGAACATCTCATATGTTCTGCGATGTTTCAAAAACCATCTTTGGTGCCTCAATTCTAAACCATTTAGCATTACGCACTGAACTATCATGTAGTCATCAAAACGTGTATGTCAGATGTTCGCAACATCCACAGACGACGTTCGAGGTTCAGCACACTGAGCGGTGCATTAAGGACATAAGCCTTCTACTGTCTGCATAAATGCTACTATCAACTTTCAACTAATTTTTCTCTAGGAACATATCTAAATAGTAGAACTGAAGCGCGAGCTACGACATAATTTGCGAAGACATTTTGACTATGTTCAGGGTAATTAAGTTCATCTTACGAACTCCCACTCAGATAGACATCCCTCCAGTCATCTAAGTGATTACATGATCCGAGTCAACTAGGCCGTGTCCGATCATCACGTGAGACGGACTAGTCAACATCGGTGAACATCTTCATGTTGATCGTATCTACCATACGACTCATGCTCGACCTTTCGGTCTCTTGTGTTCCGAGGCCATGTATGTACATGCTAGGCTCGTCAAGTTAACCTAAGTGTTTCGCATGTGTTCCGAGGCCATGTCTGTACATGCTAGGCTCGTCAACACCCGTTGTATTCGAACGTTAGAATCTATACACCCGATCATCACGTGGTGCTTCGAAACGACGAACTTTCACAACAGTGCACAGTTAGGGGGAACACTTTCTTGAAATTTTAATGAGGGTTCATCTTATTTACTACCGTCGTTCTAAGTAAACAAGATGCAAAAACATGATAAACATCACATGCAATCAAATAATAGTGACATGATATGGCCAATATCATATTGCTCCTTTTGATCTTCATCTTCGGGGCTCCATGATCATCATCGTCACCGGCATGACACCATGATCTCCATCATCATGATCTCCATCATCGTGTCTCCATGAAGTTGCCTCGCCAACTATTACTTCTACTACTACAGCTAACGGTTAGCAATAAAGTAAAGTAATTACATGACGTTTATGTTGACACGCAGGTCATAAATAAATTAAGACAACTCCTATGGCTCCTGCCGGTTGTCATACTCATCGACATGCAAGTCGTGATTCCTATTACAAGAACATGATCATCTCATACATCACATATATCATTCATCACATCCTTTGGCCATATCACATCACATAGCATACCCTGCAAAAACAAGTTAGACGTCCTCTAATTGTTGTTTGCATGTTTTACGTGGCTGCTATGGGTTTCTAGCAAGAACGTTTCTTACCTAAGCAAAGACCACAACGTGATATGCCAATTGCTATTTACCCTTCATAAGGACCCTTTTCATCGAATCCGATCCGACTAAAGTGGGAGAGACAGACACCCGCTAGCCACCTTATGCAACTAGTGCATGTCAGTCGGTGGAACCAGTCTCACGTAAGAGTACGTGTAAGGTCGGTCCGGGCCGCTTCATCCCACAATGCCACCGAATCAAGATTGGACTAGTAACGGTAAGCATATTGAACAAAATCAACGCCCACAACTACTTTGTGTTCTACTCGTGCATAGAAACTACGCATAGACCTAGCTCATGATGCCACTGTTGGGGAACGTAGCATAAATTCAAAATTTTCCTACGTGTCACCAAGATCTATCTATGGAGTCATCTAGCAACGAGGGAGGAGTGGATCTACATACCCTTGTAGATCGTGCGCGGAAGCGTTCAAGAGAACGGGGTTAATGGAGTCGTACTCGTCGTGATCCAAATCGCCGATGATCCTAGCGCCGAACGGACGGCACCTCCGCGTTCAACACACGTACGGAGCAGCGACGTCTCCTCCTTCTTGATCCAGCAAGGGGGAAGGAGAGGTTGATGGAGATCCAGCAGCACGACGGCGTGGTGGTGGAAGTAGCGGGATTCCAACAGGGCTTCGCCAAGCGCTGCGGGAGGAGGGAGATGTGTCATGGGAGGGAGAGGGAGGCGCCAGGGCTTAGATGTGGCTGCCCTCCCTTCCCCCCACTATATATAGGGCCAAGGGAGAGGGGGGGCGTAGCCTTGGCCCTTCCTCCAAGGAAGGGTGTGGCCAGGGAGGAGTCCATCCTCCCCAAGGCACCTAGGAGGTGCCTTCCCCCTTTAGGACTCTTTCTTTCCCTTATCTCTTGGCGCATGGGCCTCTTGGGGATGGTGCCCTTGGCCCATATAGGCCAAGGCGCACACCCCCACAGCCCATGTGGCCCCCGGGGCAGGTGGACCCCCTTGGTGGACCCCCGGACCCCTTTCGGCACTCCCGGTACAATACCGATAATGCGCGAAACTTTTCCGGCGACCAAAACAAGACTTCCCATATATAAATCTTTACCTCCGAACCATTCCGGAACTCCTCGTGACGTCCGAGATCTCATCCGGGACTCCAAACAACTTTCGGGTTACCGCATACTAATATCTCTATAACCCTAGTGTCACCGAACCTTAAGTGTGTAGACCCTACGGGTTCGGGAGACACGTAGACATGACCGAGACGACTCTCCGGCCAATAACCAACAGCGGGATCTGGATACCCATGTTGGCTCCCACATGCTCCTCGATGATCTCATCGGATGAACCACGATGTCGAGGATTCGATCAATCCCGTATACAATTCCCTTTGTCTAGCGGTATTGTACTTGCCCGAGATTCGATCGTCGGTATCCCGATACCTTGTTCAATCTTGTTACCGGCAAGTCTCTTTTACTCGTTCCGTAACACATCATCCCGTGATCAACTCCTTGGTCACATTGTGCAAATTATGATGATGTCCTACCGAGTGGGCCCAGAGATACCTCTCCGTCACACGGAGTGACAAATCCCAGTCTCGATTCGTGCCAACCCAACAGACACTTTCGGAGATACCTGTAGTGTACCTTTACAGCCACCCAGTTACGTTGTGACCTTTGGCACACCCAAAGTATTCCTACGGTATCCGGGAGTTGCACAATCTCATGGTCTAAGGAAATGATACTTGACATTAGAAAAGCTTTAGCATACGAACTACATGATCTTTGTGCTAGGCTTAGGATTGGGTCTTGTCCATCACATCATTCTCCTAATGATGTGATCCCGTTATCAACGACATCCAATGTCCATGGTCAGGAAACCGTAACCATCTATTGATCAACGAGCTAGTCAACTCGAGGCTTACTAGGGACATGGTGCTGTCTATGTATCCACACATGTATCTGAGTTTCCTATCAATACAATTCTAGCATGGATAATAAACGATTATCATGAACAAGGAAATATAATAATAACTAATTTATTATTGCCTCTAGGGCATATTTCCAACAGGATCTTGCGGTGGGTCTGGCCCGGATGTTGCTCCAAAGTGTTCCTATGGGCTGAGCTAACACAACCGGGTGGGGAGGTCCACTGGTCAAAGCCCGTCCGTGCAAAGTCAAAGGGCTAGATCCCGTGGTCAAACGCTACAGGGTTAGGCGGGACGGGGGCACTGGGGGTAGCAATGCCACCAGAGCGTCGCACCGGGCCCTCATACATGCGGGGTGGTGTGGTGGCATGTCCGAAGAGGCGGGACGCGTCTCCGGGGCGTGGCCCCCCTCACGGACGGCGATGACACGGTAGTAGACGTTCTGCGGTAACGATGCGGCGTCAATATTACTAAATACTCGAAGCGCGATAAAATCATGAGTTTTTTTGCACGACGTGGGCACATGTACTATAGGAACGATGGTATTTTTTTCATAATTTTTGGTGATGGAGAAGTATCCGAAAAATTCTCTCTACGCGGATTGCCCTTCGCGCGTCTACGGCTGTGGCCGGCGGCCTCCGGGGGCTAGCATGCCGCCAAATCTTGCGTAGGCGGCCTCTCACAAGTCTGGAAGTGTTGTGGCAGTTTCA
Organism: Triticum urartu; assembly: GCF_003073215.2. Taxonomy (NCBI): domain Eukaryota; kingdom Viridiplantae; phylum Streptophyta; class Magnoliopsida; order Poales; family Poaceae; genus Triticum; species Triticum urartu. The sequence continues at coordinate 540,129,275 of NC_053022.1, forward strand.
AACGCTCGGCACGCGTGTCCGGGGTGTGCCCCCCTCACGGACGGCGCCGCCGCCGGCACCTGGAGGGGGGAAACGGACGCGTGGGGTCTACACGGAGGGGATTTTGCTGTGTGTCTGGCCTGGATGTTGCTCCAAAGTGTTCCTATGGGCTGACCTAACACAACCGGGTGGGGAGGTCCACTGGTCAAAGCCCGTCCGTTCAAAGTCAAAGGGCTAGATCCCGTGGTCAAACGCTACAGGGTTAGGCGGGACGGGGGCACTGGGGGGTAGCAATGCCACCGGAGCGTCGCACCGGGCCCTCATACATGCGGGGTGGTGTGGTGGCATGTCCGAAGAGGCGGGGACGCGTCTCCGGGGCGTGCCCCCCCCCCTCACGGACGGCGATGACACGGTAGTAGACGTTCTGCGGTAACGATGCGGCGTCAATATTACTAAATACTCGGAGCGCGATAAAATCATGAGTTTTTTTGCATGACGTGGGCACATGTGCTATAGGAACGATGGTATTTTTTCATATTTTTGGTGATGGAGAAGTATCCGAAAAATTCCCTCTACGCGGATTGCCCTTCGCGCGTCTACGGCTGGGGCCGGCGGCCTCCGGGGGCTAGCATGCCGCCAAATCTTGCGTAGGCGGCCTCTCACAAGTCTGGAAGTGTTGTGGCGGTTGCAAATGCCCGGCACGCATGTCCGGGGTGTGCCCCCCTCACGGACGGCGCTGTCGCCGGCACCTGGAGTGGTTAGACGGTCAAAGAGCTAGATCCGGCGGTCGTCTGTGTTAGGGTTAGACGGGACGGGGTACCGGAGGGGGGTAGCAATGCCGCCAGGTGTTACGGTGGGCCCTCCTACGCTTGTCTTTGGGCGAGGTGGGACTATGTTTTAAAGTGTGCTGAGAGTCACACATATGCCGTAATAAAAAAATAAAAAAAATGCAAAGGGCCTATGCCGACGGCTTAGCCGTCGGCATAGCAGCGCACACGTCCACGGATCGATGACGTGGCAAAGGGTCAGGACTATGCCGACGGACTGGCCGTCGGCATAGGGCTGACCTTATCCCTTGCGGTTCTCCCCCACCACCCATTCCCCATCTCCCCCTTCCCCCCCGACCCACACCCGCGCCGCCGCCCACCACCTCCGCCGCCCGCCCTGAGCACGCCACCGCCGGCCCCGAGCCCCCCGTCGCCCGCGCCTCCCCCCCGACCCCGCGCCGCCCCGCCCCGAGCCAGGGGCGCCCGCGCCGCCCCTCCCCGACCCTGTGCCGGTCGCCCGCACCGACCCCGCCCCGACCCTGCGCCGGCCGCCCCGCTCCTACCCCGCGCCTCCCCGCCCCAACTCCGGCCGGCCATCTCGAAGGTGAATTTTTTTGAAGTTTTTAGTGTTTTTAGTAATTTTGTAGCTAGTTAGATAGATAGTTAGACAGGTATTTAGGTAGGTATTTAGATAGGTATTTAGATAGTTAGATACATAGTTAGATAGATAGTTAGATAGATAGTGAGATAGGTAGTAAAAAAATTTGGTTAGATGAGATGCTATATGTTGCATACCTTGAAAAAAAATTGGTGACGATGATGAATATGTGATGGCGATGATGAATATGTGATGACGATGATGAATATGTGATGGCGATGATGAATATGTGATGACGATGATGAATATGTGATGACGATGATGAATATAGGTAGTAAAAAATTTGGTTAGACGAATAGGTGATAATGATGATGATGAATATGTGATGACGATGATGAATATATTGTTAATGTTGTTAGGTTTTTTGCCTACATGATGCAAAAATAAATGAATGCATGTTTAAATGTTTTAAATATGCTCTATGAGTTGTGATGTTCTAATTTTTTGTCACGATGGAATTTGCAGGCTTTGTGGTTTCGCATTTCATCGGAGTGACCGTTGTCCGACGCGTTGGTCCCCCTGAGCATCCCTCTGCTGTTCGACTACTTCCTCTACAGCCGAGGGTGAGCAACAACTCCATCTCCTCCAATTTTTCATATCACTAGATTTCATTCTCAAGTCAACTGACGTAACCTAGGCGTCTCCCGTCCGAAAGGGTTGCATCGATAAATATGCATTCAATTGCATATTTATCACCGCAGCTCTTTCGGATTGTCCAGCGTTTTCCATGGACAGCCCGAGGATGTGTAGATTGGGTATGTTCTCCATGTTCTACCCCGTTCCGAGACAGGATTTCGGCGGCGCCTCCCCATTGTTCTCCGGAGCACATTCTCTCGGCTATTTGCCGAGACGTGTATCTGGAGAACAACGGGGAGGTGCTGCCGAAATTTTGTCTTGGAACGGGGTAGAATGGAGAACGTACTCAATCTACACATCCTCGGGTGGGATTAGGACCCATCTTTACCTATTAGAGATGTAGGTGGATTAAACACGGTAGAAACTAAAAATTTGATGTGATTAATTTAAGTGAATCCTTAATTATGTTGTGTGGGTTGCAAAAAAGTAGAGGATGGCAGATAATCAGTGGATGTACAGTGGTTTTATCCGTCGGAATCGAGTAACATCAGAGTGGGTCGCGAAAACCGATGTGTATTTGAAGGAGATATTCCGTCGTCCAATGAGAATTATCCCACCATGCCCCTGTGCGAGATGTGCCAGACATCACCGTAGAAATCAGACGGACATGAGTGAGCACCTTCGCACGCATGGATATATGCCAAACTTTGACATGCCGCCGATAAACATAGCCAAGCAGGACCATGGTAGAGAGCAGGTGATGCGACAACGCATCGATGGATATGAGGACGACGGGGTCAGGGACATGCTAGATGATGTCATTGTTGCAGAAACGGCAAATGCGACACCTTCAGAGAATGAACCGGAGGAGCCGGAGGCAACCGCAAAGGCCTTCTTGGAGGTCTTGGCCTCGTCGAAGAAACCTCTTTATGCGGGTGCGAAAATATCTCAGCTGGATGCCATCTCGCAACTGATTGTAGTCAAGGCTGAGTACGGCTGTAGCCAGAAATGCTTCGAAGCATTCCTGGGAGTATGGGCTAACAGCCTCCCTGAGGGTCATGAACTGCCGAAAAGCATGTACGATACAAAGAAAATCATGAAGGCACTCTCTATGGATTATGAGAAAATAGATGTTTGCCCGAAGAATTGCCTTTTGTTTAGGCATGAGTATGCGGATGACAAGTACTGTAGGAAGTGCGGTTCGTCTCGGTACATTGAGGTGGTCGGTGAGGATGGTGAGAAAAAGCAGCTAACCATCCCCGTTAAGGTTCTTCGGTATCTTGATTTTATAAAAAGACTGCAACGCCTTTTCATCACGAAGGAGTCTGCCAAAATGATGAAGTGGCACAAGGAAGGTATAAGGTACAATCCAAAAAAAATCGTACATCCATCGGGAGGGGAAGCATGGAAGTCATTCGATGAAGAATACCCCGAGGAAGCAGCCGGGGCTGGGAATGTCAGAATAGCCATATCAGGTGATGGGTTGAATCCATATGGTATGTCGTCCAATCCATACAGCTGCTGGCCTGTGTTTGTAATTCCTCTCAATCTTCCTCCCGGTGCCCTAATGCAACGGAAGACCATGTTCTTGTCGCTCATCATTCCGGGGCCTGAATACCCGGGGAAGCAATTGGGTGTGTTTATGCAGCCGCTTGTGGATGCTTTGCACCATTCTTGGTACTTTCCGAGGTTGACATACGACCGGGATCTGCAGAGAAATTTCTTGATGAAAGTTTGGTTGCACTATTGCATGCACGACTTTCCAGGCTATGCTCTATTCTGTGGATGGTGTACAAGTGGTAAGATGCCATGCCCAGTGTGCATGCAGGCTCTGCGAATGATTTGGCTGAATAAGGGTGGCAAGTATGTAGCCTTTGACCTGCATCGACAGTTCCACCCTCCAGACCATCCAGACAGGGAAGACAAGAAGAACTTCACGAAAGGCCGGGTTGTTCATGAAGTAACCGAGATTCCTACATTTTCGGGGGCAGATGTTCTTGCTCAGCTAAAAGCTCTCAAGCCTAAAGGCAAAGGCAAAGGCAAAGCCAAAGGCTTCGAGGGATATGGTGAGACGCACAACTGTACTCACTTTACCCCCTTCTCGCAGCTTCCCTATTTCAAGGACCTCAAACTTCCTTACAATATTGATGTGATGCACACCGAAAAGAATGTGGCAGAGTCCCTTTTCCACACGATCCTCAACATTCCTAATAAGACGAAGGATAACGTAAAAGCTAGAGCCGATCAACAGAGAATTTGTGATAGACCACGCCTGAACATGAAGCCTCCCACAGGCGGTCGAAAAAACTGGTTCAAGCCAGATGCTGACTTTGTCCTTAAACCGCCAGACAAAAAGAAGTACTTATCTGGCTGAAATTTTTTTTGAAGTTCACCGATGGTTATGCATCGAATATAAGTAAGGGAGTCAATCTTTCAACGGGCAAAGTGACCGGCCTGAAGAGTCATGACTACCATGTATGGATTGAGCGGATAATGTCGGTGATGGTTCGAGGCTATGTCCCCGAGCATGTCTGGCGAGTGCTTGCCGAGCTTAGCCATTTCTTCCACACGCTCTGTGCTAAAGAAGTAAGTAAAGAGGTGATTGAAAAATTGCATAAGAAGGCACCGGAGTTGATAGTCAATCTAGAGAAGATCTTTTCGCCAGGCTTCTTTACTCCGATGACACATCTCATTCTGCACCTCGCGAACAAGCATCTCCGACGGAAATGTGGAAACAAAGCTAAGATTGAAGCTTCCATAGCTGAGGCAGTTATCCTAGAGGAGGTGTCAGACCTCAGGACATCATACTATCCAGACCACGTTCCCCATCTGCATAACAAGGTGCCTCGATACAATATAGAAGAGCCCAAGTATCAACCCGGGCTCGATCTATTCAACCCGCAAGGTGGGAGGGCTAGGGCCTCGAAATCTTATAACATGCCACGACAAGAGTGGGAGGACCTCATGTTCTATATCGTGCACAACATCAAGGAAGTTGAGGAAGTGTGGATGAGGTAATACCACTACACCATTCCTTTATGTCTTCCACATCATCATGTTTCATGTTCACTTAGTCCCGTCTAACACTGCTTATCTTTTTTTAGTGATTTCGTTCAAGAGGAATGGACGGGAGTGAATCCTCCTACTGAGGCGGAGGCACTTACTCTTCTCCGTCATGGAAACCCTGGACGTAAAATTTTTGTTGCTTGGTTCATGGAGAAAGTAATTTTCCACACTCCCCTATTAAATACCTACTTCAACATTTATTAGTTAACCGAACTAATGCACGCAACAATTTCCATTATACTTGTAGGGAAAAGATCCGAACATATCTATGGATGATGAATTGAGATGGGTTTCCATGGGTTTTGACCCTGCCGTCATGACATGTAAAAAGTATGATGTGAATGGGTATCGCTTCCATATAGAGGAGCACCAAAACAGCCGCCCCGATCCCAAAACTATAAATACTGGAGTATACACCCCCGGTCAAAATTAAGTAGACTACTACGGAAGGGTACAAAATATATACGAGGTTAAATTCCGCCAGGGGTGTGAGACCCTAAGTCTGCCTGTGTTCAAATGCCGATGGTTCGATCCGCGGGAGGGGGTAAAACATACGCCTTCCATTGGTTTGGTCGAAGTTAAACCATCAACCATTTATGCCGGAGCCGATCTCGTCATTGCGGCTACCCAAGCTACACAAGTATATTATCTGCCTTACCCATGCCAGAAAGTGTATCTAAAGGGTTGGGAAGTTGTGTTCAAGGTGTCGCCACATGGTAAGCTACCAGACCCGAATGAAGACGATTACTACAACATTAACCCCATGACATACGAGGGAGTGATCTATCAAGAGCAACCTGATGATGATGATGATGATGATGATGATGTGGTTAGAAACGATGACGCTAGACCATTGGGTGATGATGATGTGGACCCAAACGTCAACGATGCACGGAATGATGGTGAGACCATTGTCAATGAAAATGACATACTTATGCTAGAAAAGTTAAACGAAGACGCTGACGACGAGGAAGAGCCTCCACCTCCTTCGGACAATGAAGATGATATGATTGATAGTGATGATGAGACGGACCAAGAAAGAGGTTACAACAGTGATGATTCATATGGGTTCTAGCAGATGTATGTTTCAAGTCTTTTTTTCTATAGTTTAGGAATATGCCTTTTTATGCATTTTTATTAATGTGTTTATTATCATGCCTTTTTCTTCATTTCATTAATTTACTAATTGCTTTTTCTCTTTTCAATGCAGGTTCGTGGAACATGGGCAAGGGGAAGGCCGACGACGTGGGTTTCCTACGCAAGGTCGTCGGCCTGCCTAGTCGGAGTGGTCGAGCACGTAATCCTCCCCCTCGGCTACTTGACGATGACTCCTCATAGGGAGGTCGAGGGAGAGGTGCCCCTAGAGGAGGAGGGGCGGGGGGAGAGCCTCTAGAGGACGAGGTGCTGGGGGGAGAGCCACTACAGGGGGGTCGCGGCCAGAAAGAGCGCACCCTCACCGACTTAGGGGTGTTGTCTTCGAGGCCCTCCTCTAGTGAGGTACCCTCCTCAGTGAGGTACACTCTAGGGAGGAGGAGGAGGAGGAGGTGGAGGAGGAGGCAGGCGAGGAGGAGGAGGAGGAGGAGGTTGGGGAGGGGGAGGCAGGCGAGGAGGGGGGTGGTGGCGGGGATGATGGTGGTGACGGGAAGGGGGTTGACAACAAGGGGTGGCTGCGTGGCAACGCAAAGCTACCAAAGCAGGTTCCTGCTACTGAGGAGCAGAAGTGGCTCATTGAGCCCACGGGAAAAGAGTAAGTGGTTCATTATTTTGCTTGTCACATGCTTATTCCGGTTGTTATTTATTTTGCTTGTCACATGCTAATAGTTCATTCTTTTGCAGCAACTGGATATATTCTAAAGGGGTCCGTATTCCCAACGGCCTCATCACCGTCTTGCTGAAGTTATACTGGCCGGGGTTGTACTGTCCGGATCCAGTCAGGCAGCCGGACCGTCGGGTTTTGGCCACGAGCTGGGACCACTGGGAAGCGGCCCTCCACGCGGACCATGAGACCCATGCCAAGGCCGTGATCACTACTTTCTGGGTGAGTTCTCTTCAGAAGCACAAGTCCATTCTAGTTTCATGAATGATTTAACTCATGGCTTCTTCCATTCTTGTTTCATGCATGATTGTAGAAATTCTATCGAGTTCTTCCGGAGCACAGGGCTAGAGCGGACCAGATCGTGTTGCGCCAATGCAAGAAGAAGGCCCGCCAGATGCAGTACGAGGTGCGCTATGTGGCCATCTCCACATACTACCACAACGTTCTTGGTGTGAAGATGACCAAGGAAGAAGCGCGGAGGATGGGCATTACCTTGGAGAGGCCCGAGTTCTTGGCGGTAAGTATAAAAGATTTTTCATTATGCTTTCATTACCTTGTGGTACATTATGCTTTATGCTTTATGCTTCCATAACACCAATTTGGACACACCTACATGCCATTATGCTTTTATTATGTAGGTGTGTCCAAATTGGTGTTATGGAAAAGACGAGTCCTGGGCGGCATTGGTGGATCTTTGGTGTGATGAGGCTGGAGCCTGGGCGGCTATGAGAACCAAAAATAAGGCTAACCAAGGGACGGAGGGAGTACATGCTCAGGGAAACCGAAACCACTATCTCCACAAGGCAGTTAATGTATGACTGACCCCATTAAACATTCTTCTTCTTCTATTTACCATCACTTTCTTATGTATGACTAACCTCTGTTTGGTGGTGCAGGAGGAGAAACTGAAGCGGCCGCTCTCACACATGCAGGCGTGGGAGATCGCCCATACGCGGAAGGACTCCAAGCCTGCCGAGCCCAAGTACTACGACAAGAAGACCGCGGGGAGGAAGAAGGCCTACTCGGAAGCGTATCTGAAGTTACATCCTGACACACCTGACCCCATTGTGGCGCCTCTGGACGACAGGGCGGTGGTGAGCATGGGGCCCAAGGAGCACGGTCGGGAGGCGGTTCTCGATGCTGTGATCACTCCTAGTATCTCCTACACACAGCTTCGTCGGATCGACCCGAGCCTGAGCCAGCGCACGAGCCAGCCAGTGACCAGTGCACAGTCCCTCTTTCAGGAACAACAATCTGTAAGTATTTTCCCTCTTATCTTCATAGCTCACTTTATTTTCCGCATTTAGTAGTTTTATGAGTTCCATCATGTCATACCGTAGGCCTACCTGGAGTACACACGCCAGGAGACCATGGCGTGGCATCAGAGGCTTTATGAACACCAAGTGCAGAGGGATAGCCAGATGCAGCAGGCTTTTCAGGAAATGGCGGCCGGCAGGTGTCCTCAGTTCCCTCCAGCACAATGCCCTCCAGCACAACCAGTGCTGCTGAGCTTTGAGGAGTTTGTGGCACAGAACGCTGGCCCCTCGCCGGTTAGTTCATCCCCAATCTATTCACCCAAAGCATGTCATGCCTTTCAACACAGTCATATATCCCGTTAATATATGTTTTCAACATCCAGGGAACAGGTGGATCTACCGTTGGCGGTGGTCTTCGCAGCACTCCGGAGACACGGAGCCCGACCACTCCGATCCACGGAGGCGGAGGCGGAAGTGGAGGCGGTACTGCTGCCGCTAGCAGTGACGACCTGGGCTTCAGCGGTCTTGGCGGTGACGACCTCCGCGGTGCTCGATGATGCTTGAGATGTGATGATGATGCTTGAGATGACTTGTGTGTGTTGATGATCATTTAGATGACTTGTGTGATGATGCTTATGCTTATGCTTACGTTCGTTGATATGCTTATGCTTGTGTGATGATGATCTATTGTTGTGATGATGCTTATGCTTACGTTCGTTGATATGTGCTGCTGATATGTGCTGTTATATATGTGTTGTTATTTGAATTGAACTGATTTGAAAACAAACAGAAAAAAAATTAAAAGCAAACTATGCCGACGGCTATGCCGTCGGCATAGGGCTGGCGTGAGCTCCCAGCAGCTGACAAGTGGCACCTATGCCCGTCGGCATAGTTTAAAAGCTATGACGACGGCTATGCCGTCGGCATAGGTGCCACACGGCAGCTACTGGGAACTCTGTATGAAGGAGTATGCCGACGACTATGCCGTCGGCATAGTTCGAAACTAGGCCGACGGCCTAGCCGTCGGCATAGCCCTGGTCCATGGCCAACGACAGGCCGCCACGTGGCACACCTATGCCGACGGCCAGGCCGTCGGCGTAGGTTTTGACTAGGCCGACGGCCTGGCCGTCGGCATAGGTGTGCCACATGGCGGCCTGTCATTGGCCAAACTTGACGGCGGCCGCCATTAGGCGTGATAGTTGCCGACGGCCGGGGCCATCGGCATAGATGTATGGGCCCCGTCGGCGTATCATATATGCCGACGACTTTTCTATGCCGACGGCCTCCCTGGCTGTGCCGATGCATATGTTGCCGACGGCCCTATGCCGACGGGGGCCGTCGGCATAGGTCTATCCCGACGGGACTCAGGCCTATGCCGACGGCCCATGTGATAAAAAGCTCCAGATTTGTCTTTTTTGCACCGCCCTCATTTTAATGTATTTTGCTCTGAAAATTTACACACATGTGTGTTATGCCTTCATGTATATCTATGTTTTTTTCAGAACGTTTTGAAATGTAGAAAATATGAAATTTGACGAAATTCAAAATTTTCAAAACCGAGCTCCATGGAGCTCAACCTCCAAAGACAATATCCGCTCCATTCCATAATATAAGACATTTTTGCAAGCTAACGTCTTATATTGTGGGATGAAGAGAGTATAAACTAGTAGAAACAATCTCATGAAACGACAACATGTTTTTGGGAATCTTGCGGAAGAATTGTCATTTTTCCTTTGTCTTTCTTGAGCAATGGGCATGCACTCTATCTTTCTATTAAGTAGAAAAAAGAATTAACAAGTTAACCACGAAAACTGGCTGAAACGGATAGAAAGCAATATTGTATGATCGTGTCCCATGGACCGGGGTGGGTGGGTGCTTGAATAGTCCCAGTTATATCCTTCACAAGACCTATACCTGCAAGTATATAACAAAGAAGAACGTGAAAGCCAAACTTGAGAAAAGTAGAGTTAGGGATAGAGATTGCAAAGATGGTGACGGTTTCACGAGACTCATTAGTTGGTGATATCCTACCACTCATTGCTGGAGGTTCAGGCACGAAGTCCTATGGTGCACAAAGACCACAGTAGGGTCGCCCACAAAGAGCCCACAAAGTGCATGCCAACCTATTCCACCATGACTTGCTAGCACAAAGGTTAAAGACTCACTCAGGGTTGATGTTGCATGAAGAAAATGATCATCGGGCTTCATACACACTCTGAAGCTCTCAATCGACTCGTAAGTCCTAACCATCTAGGAGGTGCAGACCCTACAAGAGTAACAAGCAAACACAGAGTCACTTGGATGAACTTCCCAAAAGACCTCCGGTCAATCTCTCTCAAGAACCCATATGATCACAAAGATAGGCTTCATAAAGAGAGATGAAGATCAAATGTGGGGTTGAAGAAAGGATGATCTGGCCTTTAAACACTCAATTATCCGATCTCTTGGTTTTCGCGAAAAACTCAAACAACGTCTCGAAACAACCTCACACATCCCCATCCAAAGAGGTGTCGGGTCTATTTATAGAAAAAGCATAAATTTGGTTGCCATTGTGAAAAAAAGTAACTAGTCTCGGTAGTACAGACATGTTCAAAAATTAAACCACCAGAACGGAAACACGCATTCCCGCAATGATCAGAAGCCAAATGCTCGGAGGGTACCAGGATGTCCATTAAGCCTGTAAAAAATTCATTACCCAAATGCATCGGAAACAAAAACCTCTGAGGTACTAGACCAAAAAGGTACTCCATCCGATCCAAATTAATTGACGCCACTTTAGGACAACATTTTCGTGAAGGGTAGAACATGCTAGGAAGAATTGGAGAAAATAACCATCTGAAGTATGTTGGGGTCGACATAGTAGTTCTTATGAGAAATTGGTGCGGAAATGGCTAAGTCTTTGCTCGGAAGTACCAGATGGATTCGGTTGGATAGTTAATAGAGCTTCTAGAAAGAAGTATGCGCAATTGGAAAAATGTGTTAATGATTTTCATTAGCTCTATGGAAAGATACTCATTAGTCTCTTTGTACATCCCCCCCCCCTTTCCCTTTTTTTTTGCCTTTGTAGTTTCATTTGTATGTGGTCTTTTTGTTTTCATAGATAGTTTCCACGTATAGTTATTTTTTGCTTTCTTGTTTATACCTTGTACTACATTATTGAAAATTAATAAAAATATACGCAACATAATCATGCTGTTTCTTGTAAAAAAAGTATCAGATGGATTTGGTTTCAGAGTATTGGACCTAGAATGAGACGCTAAACTGAAGCAAACCAAGAGGTGATCAGAAATGCTGGAGAAAATGATTGGAGGTGCGGATCTAACAAAGATGGTTTCATAGGATGACAATTCGGTGGTACAAGAGAAAAAACTCGGCGGTTCGGAAGCGAACAAAGAACAGGGTGCGCTTAGACAAAACACCCATTCCTCACATGATCGGTAGTACCTGGTAGAAATACTCAAAATTACCAAGGGTGGTGAAAAGAGAGGAATTTGAGTGGAAGGAGTTGAAAACTTGGTTGAGGATCTTGATTTGGAGTTCACCCAAGATATTTTCCTTGGTCCCCCATTGACATTATGATTGTCCTTAAACTCATGGTGAATGTTGGATTCACCTAACGCCTATAAAGATGCAAACTACGAGGTGAAGGATCGAATTGCCATTAATTGCCACAACCCAACAAGGGTATAAGATGCACTTTGAATCTCCCCCTATTTGTTGATCGAGGACAACACAATCAGATATAGAATGAAATGATTAAGCATGTGAAAGTTCATGTACTTATTATAAGTTTTGAGCTCCCCTATTTGTGTGCACTATTAAATTTTGCTTTTGGAATGCAAGTGCTGTTACACATTATTAGATAGTGTGGGAACAACAAGTATATGACACATTCCATGGGATGCATTGTGTGTACGAATGATAAAGATGGGAAAGACCATGGGTAAAAAATTTGGCACATCTTTCGCGGTTAGGACAATTGAAACGCCAGAAATGACACGACCTAAGTGATGGTTGTTCCACAACGGTACATCTGTGATCTATGGCGGGCGATTCTAGATTATTTTTTAGCAAATATCAATCCCATTTTATTAAGAAATGGTAATTTTCATAGGAATGGTTACAATATCATGCGGGGTCACTAGCCTACACCAAGGGGCAAAGCATGTTTTGCCAAATTATGGGCTTTGTCATTGTTGTTCCGGCTTCTATGGACATAGCTGCATTCATCAAACTCCAAAGCTTTGGATTTGATCTCCCTGATGATGGAGGTGATTCTAGATGGCCCTTCTGAGATGGGAGTGTATTTCTACCGGCCCGCTAAAGACGTGCCGCCAATGATGACCCATTCTGTACAAGTGAGGCCTGATTTGGGCGAGAGAGTGGGCCCTTGTTTTTGTGCCATGGCTTGTTTCAGTTATTGTCATTGTAACACTCTAGAATGAGGCAAAGGTTTTGCCTCCAACTTGAAAATTTTCCACCAAGACTGGATAGTTTGAGAACATGAGCACCTGTCAACACATTGCCTGGCTTAAGGTGGCCCCAAATGTGATGCGTGGGTAGCTAAATAATAGGAACCGAGGAAGTGCCATTGCCACTAACCGAAAGGTCGTTGGCTAAATGGAATGGAGCAATTGATCTACGTCGCCCTTTACACTTTCTCTCTATTATCACATATGAACACGGTGGGCACTAGCCCGTCGGTGATGGTGAGTAGAGTTTCTCTATACTTCGTCTTAAAGGTGGCATAATACCGTAAATGGATGGGGTGTGTAGTGTACAGTGAGTTAACTCATAGGTCAAGGAAAAGGGTCGAAGGTCTGCTTTCAGGTCTGATCAAATGCTCTGAAGATAGATACTGAACTAGACATACAGGTGTACCACTCCAGTCAAAACCTGAATACCTTTTAAATCTACATTCAACTCTTTACGAAATGTTTTATGTTTCTTTGGCTTCGTCAATAAAATGGAAAAACTAGTTATGCTCAACTTTTTTGCTGTTCTTTAACCAGTTAACAAATGTGACATGCAGCACAGCTTAACAAACCTTATCATGGCCGGGCATGCAGTCCACCAACCCTGCTTTTTTCTCTGGGTTGTGACACTTGTAGTTTCAGAGGCAGTGCGCGTGGCTTTGTTGTGCTAGTAATTGAGTTGCTTTTCAGTGCGTGCGCCGACTAAACTTGCCAATCCTATGCACTTTCAGATCTCCTTTTTTCGTAGTGCGTGGACCATTAATTTCTGCTTCATCGTCATCATGTCTTCCATGAACGCAATGTGATGTGCCGCTGAGGAAAAGGCACATCGTTGCACACTTGTACTGCAGTAGCCGTGGCCATTTGGCCCGTGCCTGAACTCTCTTGATCGAAATTCGAAAGCCTATAAATACCACTGATCTCACCCCCAGACACTCACACCATCCAAAGCCATCTTTGCACAAGCCACTAGCTCACTACTCACTACCAGTCGATCTACATTTCTTCGTCAGAGTTTCAGAGACGCCATGAAGTACATGGGGCAGCTGGTGGTGGCGCTCCTGGCCTTCTCGGCGGTGGTGCTGATGATGGCGCCGGCTGGCGTGGACGCGGCGACGTGTAACGCGCTGCAGCTGAGCCCGTGTGCGGGCGCGATCGTTGGGAACGCGGCGCCGACGGCAGTGTGCTGCAGCAGGATGAAGGCGCAGAGGCCGTGCATGTGCCAGTATGCGCGTGACCCCAACCTGAAGCAGTACGTCAACTCCCCCAACGGCAAGAAGGTCCTGGCCACCTGCAAGGTGCCCGTGCCATCCTGCTAAATCGACGTCTATGATCGAGACGAGAACGAGAGCCCAGCCAGTGGCATCTCGCTGCAGGCTGCATGTGTTGATGTGTAAGTGTTTTTTTTGGTTGCCGTATGTGGCTACCCCGAATCCCCCATGTATCTGTATCTGAAATTCTGAATAAATGCAGTAATAATGATGTGTGCGGATTATTATGTTACTTTTTTTAACGCAGTACAGACGCAAGCGCTCATATATACGCACATACACTCACCCTTATAAACGCATACATGCACATCCTACCTTTATGAGCATCTTTAAGAGACTAAGCCGGCATATCATCTTGAGATTTTACGAAGTCACCATAGACGCCTTGTCGTCGAGGGGTACGTCTCCTCCCACTAAAAACGTATCGCCGGAAATCCTGAAATAAATTTAGAAATAATGCGAGCACCAGGACTTAAACCCTGGTGGACTAGGGATACCACTGTCCCTCTAACCATCCAACCGCAGGTTGCTTCGCGATTATTATGTAACTTTTGTTGTGTTTATCGTAGCAACAACTTGGACAACTTTCATATTCTCTTCCATTTTAGCGAAGGTGTTCTTACTGCCAATGCAGCAAAATTGGTAGCAGAACAAAATCAAATCAACAATAAAAATGCTAGCATGCAAAATCAAACAACAATCAAAATGCTAGCAGAACAAAATCAAACAACAATCAAAATACTGCACCTAAGATGCTCAACAGCCTCAACTCATAGTACCTAGCTCTCTCCCCAGCCTCTCTGACCAATCTCAGCCAAATAGATAGCTCATGCGTTTTACGGGTAATCCATCTCTAGCAACTTTGAAGAAACTTCGAAAGACACAACACTTAGGTATGTCCGATAAGTTAAGTTGCTTCAAAACATGGAGAATATGTTTACAAGGGAGACCTTCCCATTTCATACTTTTGACAATTACACTTTACCGTTTCTTCAGAGTTACCAGGCGTATAGTCCACAGTGAATATGTGTTCCTTGTTATTCCTCCATGCCGCAATAAATCTGTGAAAGTCCGTTCCTACCAATCTTTCAAGGACCTCAAATTCTACAATCTTCCTCAGATCTTGCTGCAAAATATAAAAGTTCGTCGGAGTGAATGCACGGACAGCGGCCAACTCAATCTCCTTACAATTAGTAACTGCCACTGGTACAGAATGTGAGGCCGTGCAATCGTCGTTCGCCTCGTTTTCATGAAGGCGAACGATGCAGTTCTCGTAGTGCACAATCATGTCAAGAATGGTCATACCGAAGTCGAGATGAAGGTGAAAGCATGAGTTCAGACTCTCACTCCTCTGGTTACTCAACATACCAAGAAATAAACCACCAGGCAGATATGAGGTGGACCAAAGTCTCTTCTTCCTATACATTCTCCTAAACCATGCATTATTGGGTTTTCTCTGTCAACTATCTCTCCACAAAGACGGTGGGTGTAGTGGCACAATACAAAAGTGATATGGGCTACTTCAACGACTTATGGTAAGTTGACCCTGCATATTCTTTTCAATATGCCATGCACAAAGACGGCGCCACATGCCAGGAAGGACCTTCTCAATGGCCCTTATCATCGCTTCATCTCCATCGGTAATTATGGACTTCGTCTTCTGCTGACACATAGCTCTGATGAATGCCTCAAGCAGCCAAACATACATACCTTCTGTCTCATCTGACACGATAGCACAGCCGAATACCGTAGTGCAAGGGTGGTTGTTCAGACTAATGAAAGGGATGTATGGCATTCTATACCTATTCATCTTTCACATACCATCAAAGATGGTCACATCACCGTAGTCCAGATAGTCCCGACGTGACAACGAATCACACCAAAACATGTTTTGAGCCTTCTTTCAGCACTAATAGTTTATTCAAAGAAAAAAATTGGATCCTTATCATGATTACAATGGCAGTGACAGCATCACCCTTCATCTTCTCCCTGAAGGATAGATTATACTGGTCCTTCCTCTCAAACTCTTCCTTAGCATACGAGCCATACCTGCTGATGACTTTGTCTGCAATTAGGTGTTTTCTGGTCCCAGCTGTTCCCATAGCTAGATCTTTGCTCTCTAGAATTCCTTGATCTGTTTATGAGACAGAAGAAACGGACTCCAGTCGTCTAGCAAGAACATGGTTGTGATCATCGACGAAACTGCCAAGATACCAACTACACGAGTTTTATCAAACTTCACCATTAAATGGGCTTCGCAGTGGAACCGAGTCTCCAGTCTACGCCTTCAGATCCGTCCTTCCATGGTACAAAACTTGCTCTGCTGTTTTCCAGCCCTGTAACAAAGATACCTCCTCAATTGGATACTTTCGGTAGGACCTTTTCCTCATTTCAGCAAGTCCCTCCTAATGCTGAACCCATGTTCCTTCGCCTACTTGTTGTAGAATACGTACGCCTCCCCTTGTGAGCTGAACGTCCGCCATTACCTTCCAATGCCTATCCAGAGACTATTCATCATATCCAATGTCCAGTTCAAATTCAACATCATTGTCATGGTCATCGTGCCTGCTAGGACTACCGACACCCCCTAGCAAAATTAGACAAAGAACCATGTAAGTCACTCAATTCTTGTATCCTTCCTTGCCCTACATATTATTCAACGTACTTGGCTCTCGCTTTCAGCATATGATTCACCGACGTCATTCTCCCCATTGTCATCATCGACATCATTCTGCTCATTGTCACCCTCGACATCTACCTATACAGAAATGTAAGACATGTAAGTGCTAATGTTGTTGTTATATCATTTCTTGCCCTACATATTTTTCAACGTACTTGTCATGCGCTTTCTGGACAAGATTCATCTAGATCATTGTGCTCATTGTCATCATCGACATGCACCTGTACAGATTTAAAGAAAGACATATAAGTGCCAATGCCGTTGTTTCCCATAGCATTTTATGTCAACGTACACGTCACTTACATTACCACTGTATGATTCATTCTCACTGATATAATTGTCCTCGGGAGGTAAGTTCACACTTGATGATGGGGATCCATTTTCGCTACCTGAATCATCGCCGGCATATCCGGTTTCATGCTCCATCGATACACCTTCAAATGATGTGCCCAATTAACGAACACTGCACAACATCATCATAGACATAATCAGTTCAATTGCAAGACGATAATGTGTGGTGAACAAAAAAAAAGCCATGTGCGACAACAAAGTACATGATAACATGGTGGTTCGTACGAATTTATTCGGAATCATTAAGATGTTCACAAAGCCACGGTCAAATTGTTCAGGTAAGGCCTGATTTTTTTTACTCCATTTGTGTACGGAATTACAAAGGTGATGAAATAAAGTGCAAATCCGCAAACCTGTTGTCGATTCAACACAGGCCGGGTGTTAACGTCGTCCTCGACTTGGTTGACAGCGTGGGAGAGGCGGAAGTGCTCAATGGCACCTACCACCAGGGGCACCGAGGAGGGCGGCGACCACGGCGCAGTGTGTGACGAGGCAGGCCTTGAAGGCATCGTGTGACTGGAAATGGCTGCCCGCGAGAGTCACGACAGCGGCGACAGATAATTAGGGTTATGGATCGGGGGCGGGGGCGGGGGTCGTGTGCGATGTTTTTTGTTTGAGGTAGCGGCTGGTATGGAGCCGAACATCGACGGAGTATGTGGACTGACGGGCCAGCCCGATACGTACTAAAGTGGGTATGATTTGCCAAAGGTGCATAGTACCCTTTATAAGTTTAGTGGGGTGGAGGGAGGGAGGGAGGGGGGGATGTAGCGAAGCGGGGCTCAAATTAATTTTGATATGCTTGTCTTTGGGCTAGCATAACTCAATGTTGTAAATGGAAGGGTCAGCTGTGTGAGTTAGAGCTTCTTTTGGGACGAGGATTTATAGCACGCAAGGGGGGCACTCAGGTCCCCGGTGCTGTCTTTTTATTTTGGCTTCCGATTTTTAAAGTTCTATATCTTTTAAACAATAATTTCAAATTAAGTTTTGTTTTCATATTCGTATTTCTCGTGAGCAGCGCTTTGAAATAAGATCCATTTTAGATATATTTTAGCGACTTTTAAAAAAATATGTTAAATTTCGATGTTAAAACTTAGTACGAGCGACCGATAAAAATTAATTATTTTGTGTCTACAACCGGCAAAAATAATTGCTTAAATTTATATCTCTGAAACTTGTTGAAATTAGGCATTTTTAGATGAAAAAACCGTAAGCCGCATCATTGAAACTTAAAACTTTTTGACGGATTTTCTTTTTTACCATGCCGATTCAGCTACTTCATGTATCGCGAGGCAAATCGAGCGGGCCGCAGGGCTTGGCAGGTGAGTGCCCCCGCACTTGCGTCCCCCCTGCGAATTTATGGCTTCTTTGGTTCGAATCAAAATTGTAGGAATGCGGGAGGATTCATTTCTTAGGAACCAAGCTACGGATCCTTGCCAGAGCCTGCAAGCCACACTCGCACGCTCACAAATTTCCTTTTTGAAACAGCAGATAGTATGATTGTTGCCATGGCATCTTGTGGATTTCGGCATCCGTCCGTGCAGCTGTGTCAAAGCATTTCTATTTCGCGTAGACGAGGCGGTTCCATGCATTGCGTTGGGTTAGATGTCCTGAATATGATGAATGTGAGAATATTGGTTGAGAGAATATTGCTTGGCTTAGGTGTCCTGAATGTGATGCACGTTCGTGTAGCTAAATAAAAGGAGCTGAGGGAGTGACATTACTAACCACCGACAGGTTGATGCTTAATCGAACGGAGCACTTGATTCGCCAACCTTTTAATTTCCTTTCTATAACCCGTGAACACGTTTATTTTGTTGGTGAGAAAGGATAAACTATGGGTACAGTTTCTCTATACTACTCTTAAACTTAGCAATATACTGTACTGCAAATGGCAGGTGTCGACGTATACAGCTAGTTGAGTTGCTTTCCGTAGCAGGTTCCTATAAAATAGAGGGTTACAACAACAAGCCGAAGCGCGTTCATGCATAGCATAATAATTTTGAGAATGCACGTGTGTGATAATAGAGGAATCTGCTATGGAATCGCAATCTTGTTTTTCATCTCTTGAGATCAAAGGATACTTCAGCGGATTATGGCAACATGCCTGATCTTCGATTCTGGGATCAAAGAACACTAATAATAGAGGATAAACATGGCCAAGAGTAGGAGTTTGCTTCTGGCTGTGTAATCCTTTTTTTTTGTAGGGTTGTCCCTGCACTAAAGCCAGTTTTGGGTCTGCCTTTATGGTGAGTCTGCTAGAGTTTGATCTTTGCTTGTTGAAACACTTCTCTTTCTTGTTTTTTTTGTGTGAGTACGGTTTCTCTATTTCTTTATTTAGAAAATGAGGATAGCCCTGGTGTATGCATCATTGCTATGCCCACAACCATATATTTATGGAAGTTTGAGTAACAAGATTTTCAGTACTATTAGGTGTGAGGAGGAGGTTAGCCTTGATGGCCAGATGGTACCTCAGAAGGACACCTTTCGATATTTGGGGTCAATGCTGCAGGAGGATGGGGGTATTGATGATGATGTGAACCATCGAATCAAAGCCGGATGGATGAAGTGGCGCCAAGCTTCTGGCATTCTCTGTGACAAGAGAGTGCCACAAAAGCTAAAAGGCAAGTTCTACAGGACGGCGGTTCGACCCGCAATGTTGTATGGCGCTGAGTGTTGGCCGACTAAAAGGTGACATATTCAACAGTTAGGTGTGGCGGAGATGCGTATGTTGAGATGGATGTGTGGCCACACGAGGAAGGATCGAGTCCGGAATGATGATATACGAGATAAAGTTGGGGTAGCACCAATTGAAGAGAAGCTTGTCCAACATCGTCTGAGATGGTTTGGGCATATTCAGTGCAGGCTTCCAGAAGCTCCGGTGCATAGTGGACGACTAAAGCGTGCGGAGAATGTCAAGAGAGGGCGGGGTAGACCGAATTTGACATGGGAGGAGTCCGTTAAAAGAGACCTGAAGGATTGGAGTATCACCAAAGAGCTAGCTATGGACAGGGGTGCGTGGAAGCTTGCTATTCATGTGCCAGAGTCATAAGTTGGTTGCAAGATCTTATGGGTTTCACCTCTAGCCTACCCCAACTTGTTTGGGACTAAAGGCTTTGTTGTTGTTGTTGTTGTTGAGTAACAAGATCCAGTACCGAAGAAAAGATAAAACACAGAAACAAGCCATGGCTCGAGAAAATCGGTAAATATGCGCACACATAGCCGACTACTGAACCGTTGTTCAAACTGGTTGTATGTATTCCGTGCTACCATCTTCTGATGATCGCATCCAGATACCATAAGCTCCCACGCTCCTGCATGGTGTAGTAAGTACCATGTATGGATCCATCCTATGGCTCGGAAGATAATCTGCAATTTTTTTTGTATTTTTACTTTATTAAAAAACACAACCATTTTGACAATTCCATCAGGCCCAGGGCAAGGCACAAACCTCCACACGGATAAATATCTTAACATTAGGATCAACCCCACCCAACCAGTTGCCAAACATATTTGAAATACTAGTAGATGGAGACATGTTAAATGCTACATGAATTGTGTGTCGTGTTAAAATCGCAAACGGGTAGGAGATAAACAAATAATGCATTGTTCCTCTTAATCGCAGAAATAACATTGTTAACTAACTTGTCCCTTCACTTTGTCTAGTTGTTCATAGCGAGAATAACTCACTATGCATAAGCTACATGAATATTTTAATCTTTAGTGGCACTTTAGTTTCTAGATATGCTTTGAATGAAAAATCAGCCTGAATTAATTAAGTCCATATACATAGATTTAATTGGGTATGTTCTAGACGATGTCAACCTCCAATGAAAAGTATGACTCGTCGGTTAGGGTTTAGTCGGGCCATTTATCCTCGATTAGATGTCTCCTGGTCTGGATATTTAAGGGGGGAAGTCCCG
Source organism: Triticum urartu (assembly GCF_003073215.2). Lineage (NCBI taxonomy): Eukaryota > Viridiplantae > Streptophyta > Magnoliopsida > Poales > Poaceae > Triticum > Triticum urartu. The sequence continues at coordinate 540,150,090 of NC_053022.1, forward strand.
AATATTGTGCTCACAAAACCATCATTGTGTTGCACAATATTGTAAAGAGATAAATACTATAAGGCGCATCCACTAGCCAAGTATCCTTCCAAAAGCGTGTGGTTCGACCATCTCCAACTTTAAATGCACTATTATATATACCATAAACAAAAGGGGATTTGTATGCGGAGTTAATACACGAGTCACGGAAAATGGGCAAAGGTATGTTTTCATATCTAATCAAATGTTTTGAAGATCATGGAGCGCTCCCCGTGCAAGAGAAGTTGCCGCGTGAGAAGGCAGCCCCACCGCCGACGTTGACATCCTCCTACTGTAGTGTGGTGGGGAGAAGACAGGAGGCGGCGGGGCAATGGCTAGGGTTCGTCACGGAGTAGCGATGGAGCTTGGATATCGGGGCGGTAACCGTAGAAACTCTAGGAGTTTTTCTACTTGAGCAACAGCGGTTGTCGTGGTTGGCCACCGATGCCCGGATGTAGCCGTTGGCCGTTAGTGGAGCCTCGGGGGCTGGTTGGCGGCCTAGTCGGTAGTGGCAGCGGCAATGGAGCAGCAATGGCGGGACATAAAGTGGTGAAGCTATGGGGCGAGGGTGGTGCGGCTACGAGACCTGCTATAGCCAGAAAGTTTATGTCGTGTCACAACGACATTGTCACCGTCGATCTCAGGCATAGTGCTCTGGAGCATCCGCGCGTGAGTTGATGCTGCGGATGATGTTTGACTCTTAATGTTCCGCGATAGTTCAGTGCTCGCAAGCATGGATTTGGGTGCATGGTGATATCCATGACAGGAATATGCATGCCAGCGGCCGCCTCCGGGCATGTATGCCATGAACTGGTCGGTCTCAATTTATCGTGACCATGGTGTGTGTGCTCCTCCATGCATGCAACTTGTCTTCTTCAAGGCCGGGGGTGGTGACACATATGCTTACTTCGTCTTGGTGGTGCTCTACGAACACCAAGTCTCAAGCTCCAGGCTAAAAGCTATACATCTGACCTTAATTTGATTGCTACACCTGGCAATGACAGTGTTTATACTGTGTCGTTGTTGAAGGCATTGTTTTGAAATATGCTTGGAAGGTGCTCTTTGGGGTTAGACCTCAAGATCTGACCCTCAGTGGTTGGATCTAGCGACGTTTGTGCATCGTTTTTTTTTAGAGGAGCTGCTTTCGTAATACTTCTATCGTAGTCCGTGTGTTGTGAAGAATGGTGGATCGTGTTGCTGCTTATCTATTTCAAGTCGTTGGCTGCTTCGGCTCTCTTTGTTTATTTTTTTCTTCTTCTTTTAAATCTGTTATTTTTAACACCTCATTTATTAATTAAGCCAACGAAAGGTTTTTACAATCATTCGTTACAGCATACACCACGCATGGTGGAACAGAATTAAAAAGAAACCCATCAGACATAGAACTAAAGCTAAACTTTGCAATCTCATGTGCCACCCCATTGGCCGTCCGACTTATCTTTACAATATGAAAATTATGGATCATCCTAGATATACTCAGAGCCTCATCCATCAGATCAGCCAGGGGGGACCTGTCAATCTTCTCATTTGCAAGAAACGAATGTACGAAAGCACAATCAGTCTCTAAAATAATAGGTTGGGGAAGAGTGATACCTATATAAAGTCCTGCGAGGCAGGCACGGAGCTCAGCTTCATTCACACTGAAACACCGATCAATAAAGTCCCATGAAGAAACAATAATATCTCCAGAAGAATTACGAGCTACGACCCCCACACTGGCTGCATTAGTACTCTCCACAAAACTGGCGTCAACATTGATTTTGATATGATCATTAGAGGGAGGAGTCCAGACCACATGATCTTTTAACGGTGCATAATCCTCTACCACTCCACTCACCTTCTCCTTGCCTTTGTTAGTAACGTCCAATTTAGCGGTGTCATGACTAGACGTGAAGGTGGTCCAAAAATTATCCACAAAATGTGCAGAGGCATTAATGGATTCTTTCCCATTCCTAAAAATTAAATCGTTTCTCAAATGCCATGCTCGCCAGAAAAGAAACATGATTTGCTCCCTCTGCCGCAAACCCAGTTGCGTCAGTAAAATCAATAACCAATCTGGTCCGTGAACTTGAAGAACTCTTCATCCGGAATATTCCACCGCTCTCTTACTGCCATTCGAAGAGCACGAGCTTTAGAACAACTCACCAGAGCATGAAAGATGTCTTCATCTTCAACCCCACAAATAGAACACATCCCTGAATCAGTCTGATGGTGCTTAACTCTATTCATTTGGACCGCCAAGCTATTGGTAGCAGCTCGCCACGCAAAAATCTTGATTTTCTGAGGTATATTAGCCTTCCATATTATGTCCCAAATCCCTCTTACCCCCTCTGGTTCGCCACTAGATTGGCCACTATGATCCTGGCTATCCTTCAAATTAAGCGCAAAATTGTACGCACTTTTAACAGAAAATATACCATTCTTCTCATGGTGCCATGCAACAAAGTCCCCATCCCTAGAAGCCTGAATACGAATCCTAAGAATTTCCTCCGCATCATGTGGATAGAATAGATACTTGATCAAATTTTCATCCCAACACTTACGCCCGCTCATGAATAAGTCAGAAACCAATTTTAACCTGGTATTATGCCTTCTAGCTGAGATTTTTAGACCATGCCTCTTAGGTATCCAATTATCCCTCCATATATTAATACTAGATTCATCACATACCCGCCAAATGACCCCCTTCTTAAGAAGTTCCAGACCATGTGAAATACCTTGCCAAGTCACAGAACTAGCATGCGGAAACACCGTATCAAGAATATGTCCCTGGGGGTAATACTTTGCCTTCATCAATTTCGCACATAGCGAATCCGGGTAAACCAATAACCGCCATGCCTGTTTAGCCAGAAGAGCTTGATTAAAAAGCCTGAGATCACGGAACCCCATTCCCCCCTTACCTTTAGGTCTTGTTAGTTTGTCCCACGCCAACCAATGAGTTTTTCTTCTTTCTTCTTCGTCTCCCCACCAAAAGTTCCTTATAATATGGGATAACTCCTCACATAGGGAAACTGGAAATTTGAATATCTCCATAGCGTACACAGGAAGAGCCTGAATTATTGTTTTGATTAAATCTTCCTTGACTCCACAAGACGCATATTTTTCAATCCAGTCAGAAAGCCTTTTCAAAAACTTATCTTTAGTATACTGAAACATACCGGCCTTCATTCTACCCTCTGGTACTGGTAATCCATGATATTTATCCTCGAGCCCCTCCACAGTAATTTTTAAGATAACCATGATAGTCACTTGTTTCTCCAGGCTACATTTTTTCCCAAACATTATGGAACATTTATCAGGGCTTAACATCTGTCCAGTTCCTTTCTCATACACCGTCAGAATATTTTTAATTGCTAAAGCTTGATCAAAAGAACCCTTGAAAAATAGCAGACTATCATCTGCAAAAAGCAAGTGAGAAATACCAGGCGCTCGTCTAGTCAATTTGAATTCCTGAAGAACTCCCCTGGCACATGCGTCATTGAGAAACAAAGAAAGCGCCTCTGCCACAAATAAGAACAAATAGGGAGATAAAGGATCTTCCTGCCTGAGCCCCTGAGAAGGTGAGAATGACTGCAGCAGTTGACCATTAAAGCACACCGCAAATTTCACCGAAGTAACACATGTCATAACCCAATTAATCCATTGCGGCGCAAATCCCAACGCCCCCATCATACTTTGCAAAAATTGCCAGTCCACACGGTCATAGGCTTTGGCTAGGTCCAACTTATAAGCACAATATTCCCCTCTTAAATCCTTAAGCGTACTTAACGAATGCATACATTCAAAGGCTATAAGAGCATTATCAGAAATTAACCTTCCCGGAATAAACGCACTTTGGGTAGGGGAAATCATACCATCGAGGAGCGGGCGCAACCTGTTAACAAGACACTTGGAGATAATCTTGTAGATAACATTGCACAAACTGATCGGCCTGAAATCTTTGATTGTTCGAGGATTCTTGATCTTCGGGATGAGAACAATAGTAGTATTATTAATACCATCAGGCATAATTCCAGAATTAAAAAATTGTTGCACAGCCTTGACAATATCATCTTTGATTAGCCCCCAATTCCGCTGAAAAAACCTTGCAGGAAAGCCATCTGGCCCTGGCGCTTTTAACAGTCCCATTTGAAAAAGGGCATCACTTATTTCTTTTTTAGTAAAAGGTTTGCATAAATCATAATTCATGTCATCGGTCACACGGGGCTTGACTAATGAAATAATGTGGGATGGATCGACCGAAGCATCACAAGAATAAAGTTGTTTAAAAAACGAGTTTGTGATACCTTTCATTTCCTCCAAATTTTCCGTGAGACAACCATCATCCTTCCTCAGAGCCGAAATAGAATTTTTTTTTTGCTCTCCAGGAAGCTTTTCGTTGAAAATATTTTGTATTACGATCTCCCCCTTTAATCTTGTCCAGACGAGATCTCTGCTTCCACAATATTTCTTCCCTGATAAGAAGTTCATCCATCTCCCCTAGAATATTCTTTCTTTCCAACACAGCAGAATGATCAGTTCTATTTAACAAAATGCCAAGTCTCTTACGAGCCCATTCAAGTTTCTTAAGTAGATACCCAATATGCACCCTACTCCAACCATGAAGAGATTTCATTAATTTTTCTAAATTATTGGCAACATCTTTAAGATCCTTAATATTTGATCCTCTATTCCAACAATCCTTAATCTGTTCATCCAAAACACGACCTTCCCTCTCCCAGTAAGATTCATATTTCAACTCTCTAGCAAACCTCCCCTCCCGAGCATTACCCATCAACTCAATTAAAATGGGGCAATGATCAGATCTGGAGCTAATAATATGGGAGACCTTACATTGAGGGAAAATAGAAGACCAAAGAGGACATGCCACTGCCCGGTCAAGACGTACCTTAACATTCTTGTTGCCTTCCTGCATATTATTATATGTCCACGGAGCACCATGAAAACCCAAATCAAATAAATTGCACTCCGACAGGACTTCACGAAAATCAGCCATGAGTCTAGGAGATCACTTATGTCGAGAGAAATGTTCATTTTGCCACATAGCTTCGTTAAAATCCCCCACCAAAAACCACGGTCCAACACCAAGAGGTTTAATCTGCCTCAAAAGATCCCACATAACATACCTCTGGCTCGCCTTAGGCTCTCCATAAATAAAAGTGCACCTCCACTTTGTACCATCACCCTTGTTGACGTACATGTCCACAAAATGTTCACCATATTTGTTCAGATCACAAGAATATATTCCATCCCAAAACACGGCTAAACCTCCACCTTTACCATGGCCAGAAACAGTAAACACATTAGTCATACCCAACCGGTACCGCAAGAACTCAACATACTCTTTATTTTTCCTAGTTTCAGAAAGAAAGATAACATTGGGACGGTGCGTCTTAGTCAGACACACAAGCTCCTGAACCGTACGAGGTTGTCCCAGCCCTCGACAGTTCCAACTGAGCATTTTCATGGCTCCTGACGGGCGTCATCAAGCGCGCCCGTCAGTTGACCGGCAGCCCCAGGGCCGGTTGCTTCCTTAGGAGTGTCACCTTCCTCTTTTTCCTCTCCTACAGCTTCTCTCCTCCTCTCCTGAAGATCTTCCTCTCCCCCTCTATCTCTTTAGTTACATGAAACATAGCCCCATTTCCACCTACTACAACCTCAACCCTCTCACCACACACTCTTTTACAAGTTACAAAGATGTCATTTTCACTCTTGTACTCTAAACTCTCAGAGCTATTGCTATTCATAGTAAAAAAACTAAACCTTGGTCTTCAGAACGACACCTCTTACTTCCTGCAATACTCTCTAGAATGGCAGCATAGGCAACCTTTCGACTAGATAGCTCGCTGCCACTATTTGGGGGAGTGGGGACCCCAAACTGGACATGCTTGGCACACACACCATGAACAGCAGCACGCTCCACTTGCTCCTCTCTGTACAATCTTTTCCAGCGGCCCCATTTTGATTCAGCTCCATTTTCATCAACGTCCAGCCGGGAAGCACTCCCAGCCTTGCCAGCAGGCAACACCTTTGCCGCAACCGGAGGTAGAGCACCTCCGCCCAGCAGCACAACCGGACGCGCTTCCGGCTGCGTCCCAGCAGAAGCGATCTTGCCAGCTGCTATACCGGGATCAGTCAACGTGAGCCGCCCCACCTGGACGGCCCCTGACCCCAGTACACACTCGTCATCTTGACCCGCTTGAGGGGAGTCTTCCGTCGTCGGAGCCAGCAAGGGAGAGGCCGCCACCGACAGCTTCTGTACCGCCGTAGCCACGGCAGTGACTTCCTTTTCCGGCAGCTTGACCAGCTCTGGGTTGTTGTTGTCCTGAAGATCCCGGTCATCCCAGCGACCTCCCAAGCTGAGGTGCCGCCGACCAGGGCCGCCCGAAGCTTGCATGGTGCTCCAGAAGGCTGGCGCCTTGATGTCTTTGGAGAACTCAGGCTTCCGAAGTTCCTTAGGGATGTTACAAAATCTGGCAGTAGTATGCCCCAACAAGCCACAACAAAAGCAAAAATTTGGCAATTTTTCATACTTAACATCATATAGGATCTCTACTTTACTACCAACCGGGGTCGTGTCGATGGTCTTTCTCAGGGGCTCTTCGACGAGATGCTCGACCCGGACTCGGAGATGCTCGTCGACGATCTTTTTGTTTCAGTATGCCACCGCGAGGACCTTTCCAAGCTTGCCGCCCAAGATATAGCCCATCTCCACCGTCTTGATCGGTACTGGAAGGCCCCAGATTTGTGCCCATAGCTTGATGGAATCGAGGCGCACGTCGGCCGGATTGCTGTCTCCGTCGAAAGCCGCTAGGATGACAGCATCATTTCTGAAATGCCATGGCCCAGCGTGCAGAACGTTACCCACCCTCCACGAAGGTGATGACGAAGCGGCGGTCGTCGCTCTTGACGCGTTGTGCCACGGCCTCTCCTCGGAGCCGCCATGGCCCCCGAAGCTCATTGACAACCGCCTTGGGGTCGACCGGGTATGGCGAGAGAACCCGGGCGACTGCAAGTTTGCCCGCCACCGCACGCAGCGCCGCTTCCATGTCGATGACGATCGGCTTGTAGTCCATCCTCGAGACCATGGTCACCTTGCTTTTTCCGCTTCTCCGGAGCGGGGGAGGCGCCGCCGCCGCAGTGAACCCAAAGGCGGCATTCGGCATGACGGTCAGAGCCAAGCCCGACGGCCCGCCCACCATAGCTTTCCCCTTCTCCATCAGAGGGGTTCCTGGGGCAGCCTCGATGATAGCTGAAGAAGGCAGCTTCTTTTAAATCTGTTTGGTTTTGTATATCCTTGTTGTCTCGACTTGGTATTAATATTGCATTATTACAGAGGCCGAATGTATCGGTATCATCTTTGATATTAAAATATTATATTAGCCTTAGTCGAAAAAGTGTTCCAAAGATAAGTCACTGAAACTAGACATGCAAGTGTACCATTTTCAAACCTTGAGCCTTGTATCAATAACCATCAATTTACCTTTTAATTCTACACTTGACTCTTTACCAAACTAGTGTTTCTCGACCTTCAAATGTTCTTTAATACTAATCATTTAAGAAAGTTGATATGGTCAGAACATATCATGCGCAGTCTACCTACCCTGATATTTTTTTATTTTTTTTTAGATAAACAGGGTTGTGACACTTAGTTTTAGAGCTAGTGCGCGCAGCTTTCAGCGCGACTAAAATTGCAGATGCTCTCCACTTTTAGTTCTCCATCTAGTAGCGGTAGGTGGATTATTTGTGTTCATCACCATGTCTTCCATGAGCGCAACGTGCTCCTGAGAAGAAGGCACATATTAAATGCAGGCAACCTCTACGTTGCACACTGCACTAACCATGGCCATTTGGCCCATGTTTGCACTGTCTTGATCGAGAGCCTATAAATACCACTGACCTCATCACAAACACTCAAACCATCCAAAGCCATCCTTGCACAGGCCACTGCTGCTAGTCGATCGTTCTGTTTCTCTCGTCCAGGTTTCAGGGGGAGGCGCCATGAAGAACTTGGCCCAGCTGGTGGTGGCGCTCCTGGCCTTCTCGGCGGTGGTGCTGATGGTGGCACCGGCGGGCGCGGAGGCGGCGACCTGCAACCCGCTGCAGCTCACCCCGTGCGCGGGGGCCATCATCGGGAACGCGGCGCCTACCGCGTCGTGCTGCAGCAAGATGAGGGAGCAGAGGCTGTGCATGTGCCAGTATGGGCGCGACCCTAACCTGAAGCAGTACGTCGACTCCCCCAACGGCAAGAAGGTCATGGCCGCCTGCAAGGTGCCCGTGCCCTCCTGCTAAGTCGATCTTATTGATCCGCACGAGAGAGCCCAGCGCGCACGCGCGCCTCTCTGGCCTCTAGCTGCATGTTTCATGTGTGTTAATGTGTCAGTGTTTCCATGCTTCTTAACTGTCTGGCTACCCTGACGATGTATGTGGGCCGACGTGTATCTGAATTTCTCAATATATGCAATTATGCTGATGTGTCCAGCTGTATGTAATCTATATGTTCTTCCTCGTGTGCATATTTTCATGTGGCTCTTTGTGCTAGCTAGTCATCAATTGCTATAGACCAGAAACAATCTCATGAAAGGAAAACATTGTTTTCGAAATCTTTCGGAAGGATTGTCATTTGTCTTGTCTTTCTTGAGCAATGGACATGCACTCTATATTTGCATATATTAAGTAGAAAAAAGAATTAACAAGTTAACATGAAAGCTGGACAAAAACGGATAGAAAGCAATATTGTAGGATCGTATCCCATGGACTGGGGTGGGTGGGTGCTTGAATAGTCCTATGCAAAAATTCTACTATGAATCTTAATGTGAAAATCTTAGCCTTTTTCCAGTTATATCCTTCACAAGACCTACACCTGCTAGTATATAATAAAAGAAGAATGCGAAAGCCAAACTAGAGAAAAGTACGAGTTAGGGATAGAGATTGCAAAGATGGTGACGGTTTCCCGAGATTCGGTAGTTGGTGCTATTCCACTACTCATCACTGGAGGTTCAGATACAAAATCATATTGTACACAAAGGCCACAATAGCGTTGCCCACAAAGTGCATGCCAACATATTCCACCATGACTTCCTACCACAAAGGTTAAAGACTCACTTGGGGTTGATTTTGCATGAAGAAAGCGATCATCGTGCTTCATACAAACTCTTGATTTCTTCACAAATTCTAAAGATTGTCAAATGACTCCAAAGTCCTAACCATCTAGGAGGTGCACACCCTACAAGAGTAACAAGCAAAACATAGTCACTTAGATATGAACTACCCAAAAGACCTTCGGTCAATCTCTCTCAAGAACCCATATGATCACAAACAGGGGCGGATCTGGGCCCCAGGCCCCCAGGGCCCAGGCTCGGGGCGTGGCAAATTTTTTTAGTTATTATATAGCCATTTTTTCGAACGGGCCCGGGGCTTAGCTCAACACACAGCCAAGGCCCAGGCCAGCTTCTCCATCTCCACATTCGGACAGCCCAGGAGCGACCGAGCGAGGACAGCAGGAGCCGCAGCACACCCCAACGCTCTACACGCACGCCCTATGGAGCGAGGTAGCGAGCCAGCCGCCGCCGCCGGCCCTTCGGTCCGGCACTCCCCTGCTTCGCCGCCCGGACGCGCCTCCCGGCCTCCGCTGCTCGCCTCCTCGGCCGTCCCCGCGCTCCGTCGCTCGCCCAGCCTGGCCCCGGTCCCCTGCTGCTCCGGTGCTCGCCGCCTCACGCCCTCACCCGCTCTGCTTCGTCCAGGCTCCGGCCTCTCCTGCTCTCCGCCACGCAGCCCCGGATTCAGGGGGGGAATTGGTAATGGCTACTGCTGAGCCTGAGTGCTGACCTGCTGTAGATAGAAACTTTAAAGATTCAACATTTTTTATCTGCTATAATGTTTGGATTTGCTACTTATGCTTATGGTTGCTGCTGCTGTCAAACATTCAATTTCACGTATGTATTGTTCCTAGTTTTTGTCATCTTTTTTATCTATTTTGTTGTATCTCTAAGTATGGAGTAAATTCTAAATTTTTGGTCAAATTGAATCATATTCGAGGTATTCTTTTGAGGTACCTATAGCTTGATGGACATTAAGTTTTTCTCTCGCGACGAACTTTTTTTTGCCTGAGGCTTGCTCCAATCCTGGATCCGCCACTGTCACAAAGATAGGCTTAATAAAGAGAGATGGAGATCGAATGTGGGGTTCAAGAAAGGGATGATCTTGGACTTTAAAACACTCAATGACCCGCTCTCTTGGTTTTCCCAAAAACTCAAACGAAGTCTCGAGACAACCTCAGACGTCCCGATCCAAAGAGGTGTGGGGTCTATTTATAGAGAAAGCATAAATTTGGCTATTGTGGAAAAGTAAGTAGTCTTGGTATTACCGGACACGTTCAAAAATAAATCATCATAACAGAAGCACGCATTCCTGCAATGATCAGAAGTCAAACACTCAGAGGGTACCAGGATGTCCATTAAGATGGTTGTCGGGGATATACCCCGCGGTATGACCCGGCCGGAGATATGACCTGGCCGGGACTTGGTATTTCGCTGATGACAAGGCATATTATAAGCCAGATTGTAAGTCGGCAGACAGTTATAAGTCAGATTGTAAGCCGACAGATTGTAAGCCGGCAGACAATTATAAGTCAGATTGTAAGCCGATAGACAGTTATAAGTCAGATTGTAAGCCGACAGACAGTTATAAGTCAGATTTTAAGCCAGATTATAAGTCAGATTGTAAGCCGGCAGACAGATTATAAGCCAGATTATAAGTTAGATTGTAAGCCAGATGGTAAGCCGGCAGATTGTCATAACCCAGCAGACAGAGTCGCCTGGGGTTAATAAGCCCGAGACGTTAAGAAGCCCATGGAAAGAAGCCCGTGATGAGAAGTCAGAATAGTTTAAGTCCTGATCCGAGTTGGACTCTACATGTAACCCGCCCCTTCAACTTATATAAGGAGGGGTGGGGCACCCCAAGAGGGACAAGGAAGAAGCTCAATAATCTTTAGGGCTAGACATAACTAGAGTGATAATCTCTAAGGATAGATACAACAAAGGGGAGCCGGCTTATGCGACGACTCCCTCATGAGCATAATGAGACCTAGCAACAAACAACGTGTAGGGCTATTACCGAAGGTGTCTAAATCCTTGTCTTATGTGTTAATCTGCCTCGTGTCTCTCATCCCGATCAACCCCTCTCAAGCTACCACATAGATGTGTTGGCCTCACGACTAAGTCCTCACACTAGGACATCTGCCGTGACAAATCCATGACAATGATGGGTTGTTTTGGCTTCTAAAATAAGCTACCCCTACCATGCTTATTCTAGAAGCCAAACTAAAAACAATTAGAAGCCTACTAATCAAGTCTTAATTAGTAGGCTTCTAAAAAATTGGTTGGGCTTCTAGAATAAGTTGGAATACCCAGCTTCTAGCTTATTCTAGAAGCCAACAAAAGAACTGACCCTAAGCTTCTAAGAAATTCAAATACCCAAAGGCATTGGAAACAAAAACCTCTGAGGTACTAGACAAGAAAAGTAGCTCATTTTCGCGAAGGGTGGAACATGCTAGGAAGACCTGGAGAAAATGACCGTCAGAAGTGCCGAGGTCGACATAGTAGTTCTCATGAGAAATTGGTGCGGAATTGATTAAGCCTCTGTTGGGAAGTGCGAGATGGATTGGGTTGAATAATTCACAGAGCTTCTAGAAAGAAGTATGTGCAATTGGGAAAATGTGTTAATGATTTTCCTTAGCTCTATGGAAAGAGACCCATTAGTCTCTTTGCACATTCACTTTTTTCCTTCTTTTGACTTTCTAGTTTCATTTAAAGTCTTCTTGTTTTCATAGATAGTTAATAAAAATACACGCAACAGAGTTCTACAGTATTTTGTAAAAAAAAGTATCAGATGGATTTGCCTTTGGAGTACCGGACTTATACTGAGACGCTGAACTGAAGCAAACGAAGAGGCGATCGAAAGTGCTGGAGAAAATGCTTGGAGGTGCGTGATCTAACAAATATGGTTTCATAGGACGACAACTCGATGGTACAAGAGAGAAAAATTGGTGGTTCTGAAGTGAACAAAGAACAGGGTGTGCTTAGACAAAAAAAACACCACTGGTAGAAAAAGGGTCTATAGTCCCGGTTCGTAAGGGCCTTTAGTCCCAGTTCCGGAACCGGGACTAAAGTGTCGGTACTAATACCTCCCCCCTTTAGTCCCGGTTCAATCCAGAACCGAGACTAAAGGCCCTCCACGTGGGCAGTGCGCAGAGCCCAGTCAGGAGACCCTTTGGTCCCGGTTGGTGGCACCAACCGGGACCAATAGGCATCCACGCGTCAGCACTTCTGTGGCTGGGGTTTTTGTTTTTTTTTGAAAGGGGGGGGGGTTGGGGGTTTTGGGGGGTTAATTTAGGTGTTTCATATATTGTGTTAGCTAGTTATAATTAATAGAGAGAAGTGTCCTCTGTTATGTCCGTGCTTGGTCAACGCTACGTACTATACATACGTATATAGAGAGGACTAGACACGCTAGCTAGCTAGTAAGCAAACGAAGGAAACAGAAGATCGTCATGAACATATATGCATATATACAGAGAGAAGTGATATCGACCACCTCTCCTTCTCCGAGAGATTGGTCGAACAACAAGTTCTCGTATATCTATCTGACACTACCGGCTACATATATACAATAATTATCTCTTACAAATATAATCATACGGACTCAGGGTCCACATAGAATTCTCCGTCTTTAGGGATCACGTGGTCAAGAAAGAATGCCGCCAATTCCTCTTGAATTGCTCGCATGCGAGCTGGTGCTAGGAGTTCATCCCGCTTCCGAAACATCTAATTTGAAGAAGGGGGTCAATACATATATATATATATATATATATGAATGAAACTCAACACAAATGATGGTAATAAAATAAAATTGTGAATGTTGTGCTAGGAAACCTCTCTCTACTTCCGGCTAATAAGAATAAGAAGAAGAAGAAGAAGAAGAAGAAGAAGAAAAGAAGAAAAAAAAGAGGAGAAGAAGAAAGGAATAGTGGAGAAAAGAGAAAATAGAATTTTTCTTCTTTTTTCTTCTTCTTATTTATTTCTCCTCTTCTTTTCGGTAGAGGAAACCCTAAATAGCTAGCAAGTATCGTGGGTGTGAGATACATGTGGCCTTCGGTGTCGGACACTACATCCACGTCCCACAAGTGACGTGGGCGTCGAAGCCCGCGCCACTTGTGGGATGTAGGTGTAGTGTCCGACACCGACGGTACATGTATCTCACACCGACGATACTTTCTATTTAGGGTTTCTCCTCTACCGCTCCTCGACCTCTCGACGACCCTCGTTCCCGATAAAATAAAGAGGAAGAAGAAGAAAAAAAAAAGAGAAGAAAGAATAGAGGAGAAGACTTCCTCTTCTTCCTCTCCTCTTCTTCTCCCTCTTCTTCCCCTTCTTCCTCGCCTCTCTCATGAATGTCCGGCGTTCTCGACCCCCCCCCCACATGTCGAAGAAAAAAAAGAAGAAAAAAAAAGAGGAGAAAAGAAAGGAATAGAGGAGAAAAGAGAAAATAGAATATATATATTCTATTTTTCTCTTCTTCTCCTCTATTCCTTTCTTCTTCTCCTCTTCTTTTTCTTTCTTTTTTCTTCTTCTTATTTATTTCTCCTCTTCTTTTCGGTAGAGGAAACCCTAAATAGCTAGCAAGTATCGTGGGTGTGAGATACATGTGGCCTTCGGTGTCGGACACTACATCCACGTACCACAAGTGACTTGGGCGTCGAAGCCCGCACCACTTGTGGGATGTGGGTGTAGTGTCCGACACCGACGGTACATGTATCTCACACCGACGATACTTTCTATTTAGGGTTTCTCCTCTACCGCTCCTCGACCTCTCGACGACCCTCGTTCCTGATAAAATAAAGAGGAAGAATAAGAAGAAAAAAGAAGAAAGAAAGATAGAGGAGAAGACTTCCTCTTCTTCCTCTCCTCTTCTTCTCCCTCTTCTTCCCCTTCTTCCTCGCCTCTCTCATGAATGTCCGGCGTTCTCGACCCCCCCCACCCTCGACCCCTAGGCGACCGTCGACCCCTCCCGATAAAAAAAGATGAAGAAGAAGAAAAAAAAGAGGAGAAGAAAGAATAGAGGTCGAGAACCCTCTTCTTCCTCTTCTTCCTCTCATGTTCGACGACCCTCGACCCCGATAACATTTTTTTCCCCGATAACATTTTTTCTCCGAGATAGTTAGTGTTCCCGAGTGAACCGGAGGGGGACATTTTTTTCTACGAATGTTCTATATACATACATCCATCGATATCATTCCATACATACATATACATCTACATTATATATGAACAAAAAAATATCAAAATTCATCATACATACATGTACAGTATATATGAACAAAAATTATAAACTTTCTCCCCAACTCATACATACATACATACATCTACATCATATCAATATTTTGCAAATTAAGGAGCAGGGAAGGAAGGAAGGGGGGAGGATGGGGCGGTAGCTACCTCTCCCGGAGGGATCGGGGAGGAGACGCGGGCGGCCGGCGTCGGGGGCGACGGCGACGAGGACGGGCTCGGGGTCGGCGAGGGCGAGGGCGACGGCGGGGCGCGCTCGGCGGGCGGCGGACGGGCTCGGGGGCGCAGGGGGTGCTCGGGGGCGCGGATGGGCTCGGCGGCGCAGGGGGTGCTCGGGGGCGGTGGACGGGCGGCCGGCGACGACGGCGAGGCAGGGCGCGCTCGGGGGCGGGGCAGGGGCAACGGCGGCGACGGCGAGGCGAGCACAGGGGCAGCCTGGCGGCGACGTCGGGGCGGGATCGAAGAAACTGAACCAAAATTTTCACAAGTGTGGCTTATATAGACGGAGCATTGGTCCCGGTTGGTGGCACAAACCGGGACTAATGCCCCCTTTAGTCCCGGTTGGTGCCACGAACCGGGACCAAAGGCCAATTTTCAGCAGCCCAAAGGGCGGGAAGCGGCGGCCTTTGGTCCCGGTTGGTGGAACCAACCGGGACTAAAGGGGGGCATTGGTCACGGTTGGTGCCACGAACCGGGACCAATGCCCCCTTTAGTCCCGGTTGGTGCCACCAACCGGGACCAATGGCCTTTGCTGCCCCGAGCCCAAAAGTTTAGTCCCACATCGCTAGCTGAAAGGGCGCCGGCACTGGTTTATAAGCGCTGGTGTTCCTACCCATTCGACTCCTCTCTAATGCAGGCTTTCGGGCCTAAACTGCTACTGCCTGTGGGCCTATTGGGCCTTCTGCGGGCCTGAATCCTGGCCCATGTAGGGTTTCTAGTCGTATTCAGGCCGTGGAGGCCCAGTAGGAGGCATTTTTTTGGTTTTTCTTTTTTATTTCTATATTTTTTTGGTTTTTTATTTTTTTATTTCTACTTAAAACTAAATACTTACAGTTTTTTAGTGATTTCTTTTTGCTTTTAGGTCACAAAAATTATAAACTTTCTGTTAGTGCCATTAGTTTTAAATTTTAAATAGTTTAAATTTAAATTTTTAAAAATTTGTGTGAATCACTATTTTATGAATAACTTTACTATAAAATTAGAATTTTTTTTCTATTTATTTTTTATTTCTACTTAAAACTAAATACTTACAGTTTTTTAGTGATTTCTTTTTGCTTTTAGGTCACAAAAATTATAAACTTTCTGTTAGTGCCATTAGTTTTAAATTTCAAAATAGTTTAAATTTGAATTTTTAAAAATTTGTGTGAATCACTAGTTTATGAATAACTTTACTATAAAAATAGAAATTTTTTTCTATTTATTTTTTATTTCTACTTACAACTAAATACTTATAGTTTTTTAGTGATTTCTTTTTGCTTTTAGGTCACAAAAATTATAAACTTTCTGTTAGTGCCATTAGTTTTAAATTTTAAATAGTTTAAATTTGAATTTTTAAAAATTTGTGTGAATCACTAGTTTATGAATAACTTTACTATAAAATTAGAAATTTTTTCTTCTTTGCTATTTATTTTTTATTTATACTTACAATTAAATACTTATAGTTTGATTTTAGGTCACAAAAATTATATATTCTTTTTGCTATTGAAGAATATCATTAGGGCATGCATGTATCTTCTCCACCTCCAATCCTAGAGGGCATACGACCTTCTTTGCTGCGTATGTACTGTCGGGCAATTCGTTATCCTTTGGAAGCTTCTTCTTCAATATTTTCAGTAGATTCTCAAATCCTTTGTCAGCCACAGCATTCTCTGCCTTCCACTGCAGCAATTCCAGTACGATACCGAGCTTTGTGTTGCCATCTTCGCAATTGGGGTATAACCTTTTTTTGTGATCCTCTAACATGCGATCGGACTTCAGCTTCTCCTTTTGACTAATGCATTGCGTCCTTGCATCGACAATGACCCGGCGGAGATCATCATCATCGGGCACATCGTCTGGTTCCTCTTGATCTTTAGCAGCTTCACCCATGGCAGCATCATTGGGCACATCGTCTGGTTCCTCTTGATCTTCACCAGCTCCCCCCGTTGCAGCATCACCGTATTCAGGGGGCACATAGTTGTCATCGTACTCTTCTTCTTCGCCGTCTTCCATCATAACCCCTATTTCTCCGTGCCTCGTCCAAACATTATAGTGTGGCATGAAACCCTTGTAAAGCAGGTGGGAGTGAAGGATTTTCCGGTTAGAGTAAGACCTCGTATTCCCACATTCAGTGCATGGACAACACATAAAACCATTCTGCTTGTTTGCCTCAGCCGCATCGAGAAACTCATGCACGCCCTTAATGTACTCGCGGGTGTGTCTGTCACCGTACATCCATTGCCGGTTCATCTGCGTGCATTATATATAATTAAGTGTCCAAATTAATAGAAGTTCATCATCACATTAAAACCAAAGTGCATACATAGTTCTCATCTAACAACATATAGCTCTCCAAAGCATCTAATTAATTAAACCATACATTGAAACTATGTAAAACATTTCAATGCGAAAACAAATGCGATCATAATCGCAACTAAGGTAACAATTGATCCAACGGCATAATGATACCAAGCCTCGGTATGAATGGCATATTTTCTAATCTTTCTAATCTTCAAGCGCATTGCATCCATCTTGATCTTGTGATCATCGACGACATCCGCAACATGCAACTCCAATATCATCTTCTCCTCCTCAATTTTTTTTATTTTTTCCTTCAACAAATTGTTTTCTTCTTCAACTAAATTTAACCTCTCGACAATAGGGTCGGTTGGCATTTCCGATTCACATACATCCTAGATAAATAAAATCTATGTCACGTTGGTCGGCATAATTTTCATAAACAATAAATGAACCAATAGTTATAAAGATAATATACATACCAAATCCGAATCATAGACAGGACGAGGGCCGACGGGGGCGGATACCAAAACCATCGCACTATATAAGATGCAATAATAAATGTAAGAAAATGATACAAGTATCTATCTAAACATACAAGTAAGAATATTTTTCCTTTCAGAAAGAAGATAAGAACAAGAGGCTCACCACGGTGGTGTCAGTGATGAGATCGGCGCGGGTGATCGACGGCGGTGAAGACGGGGACGGGGCGTGACGGACCGCTAAATCTAGACAAATCTCGAGGAAAATGGAGCTTGGAGGTCGAGCTTCGAGAGGAGAAAGCTTAAGTAGTGTGGCTCGGGCATTCCATCGAACACCTCATGTGCATAGGAGGTGAGCTAGAGCACCACAAAGCCCTCTCCCCCTCGGCCAGAAAAAACAGAGCACTGTGCTCTGCTCTTGCGCGAGGGGGTATATATAGGCACCTCATTGGTCCCGGTTGGTGGCATGAACCGGGACTAAAGGGGAGCCTTTGGTCCCGGTTCAAGCCACCAACCGGGACCAATGGTGGTGGGCCAGGAGCGAGGCCCATTGGTCCCGGTTCCTCCCACCAACCGGGACCAAAAGGTCCAGACGAACCGGGACCAATGGCCCACGTGGCCCGGCCGGCCCCCTGGGCTCACGAATCGGGACTAATGCCCACATTGGTCCCGGTTCTACACTGAACCGGGACTAATGGGCTGAGCCGGCCTGGACCATAGCCCTGTTTTCTACTAGTGCACCCATTCCTCACATCATCAGTATTATCAGGTAGAAATACTCAAAACTACCAAGGATGGTGAAAACGGAGGAATTTGAGTAGAAGGAGTTGAAAACTTGGGAATTTCGGTTGAGGATCTTGATTTGGAGTTCACCCAAGATACATTCCTTGTTCTCCTCTTGACATTAGGCTAGTCATAGTGGGAGTAACTTAGCAAGTAACATAGCGCACTTCAAGAAAATTTTGCTTATGTGGCATGTAGTTGATGAGAAGTGGTAATATAATATGTTACTGTAACATAGCGCTTTCCAAGACAAGATGAGTCTACAAACTAATTAATGAAGTCTTCTATGACACTACTACTATGTTACTGTGCATTATAAAGGTAGTAACTTAGACTAGTGTCATATGTATGACACTAGTATAAGTTACTCCCCACTATGACCAGCCTTATGGTTGTCCTTAAACTCATGGTGAATTTTGGATTCACCAAAAGCCTATAAAGATGAAAACTATGAGTTGAAGGATCCTCTTATTTGAATTGTCATTAATTGCCACAACCCAACAGGGGTATAAGATGCATCCTGAATCTCCCCTTTTTTGGTGATCGATGACAACGCAATTAGATATAGAACTAAATGATTAAACATGTGAAAGTTTAGGTACTTATTATATATATTTTTTGAGCTCCCCTATTTTTGTGCACTATTACAGTTTGCTTTCGGAATGCAAGTATTATTAGATAGTGTGGGAACAACAAGCATATGCCACATTCCATGGGATGGATTGTGTGTACAAAAGATACAGATGGGAACTACCATGGGTAAAAATTTAGGCACATCTTTGGCGATCAGGATAATTGAAACGCTAGAAATAACATGACCTACGTGATGGTTGTTCCACAATGGTACATATGTGGCAGGCGATTCTAGATTTTTTTTTAGCAAATACCAATCCAATTTTATGTAGGAATGGTTACAATATCATGCGGCATCACTAGCCACATCAAGGTATAAAGCATGTTCGGCCAAATTATGGGCTTCCTAATAGTTGTTTGGGCTTACATGGACATAGATGCATTCATCAAACTCCAAAGCTTTGGCATTGATCTCAGGAAAAACCTATTCGGCGCCGCTTAAAGGCGTTTTCGTACGGAGCGCAGCCCCCATACACTAGGTCTAGTAGTGGGCCGACCCATATACTTTTTATTCGTTTTCCACCTAGGTTTTCTATGTAATCATTTTCTTTCTATTTTCATTTTTTTTGATTTTATATTTTCCTTTTTCCATTTTCTAATACGTGAACATTTTCAAAACGGTGAACTTTTTCCAAATTATTATTTTTTTCCATTTTTGTTAACATTTTTTCAAGATTGATGATGATGATTTTTTTAAATTTTGATGGACTTTTTCAAAATCGATGAACTTCTTTCAAACGATCTGGTTTTTTTAAAATTGATGATTTTTTAAAAAAATCGTGAACTATTTCCAAGGTTGCATAAATTGTTTTAACTTTTTGTGTACATTTTAAAAAAATATTATGAACTTTTTTCACATTCATTGAACTCTTTTCAAAATTGATAATTTTTTTCAAATTTGTAAACATGTTTTCAAAATCAATAAACTTTTTTTCATATTTGTGAACTTTTTTCGAAATTTGATGATTTAAAAAAATATGTGATCTTTTTCCAAATTTGTGAACTTTTTTTATATTCGTGAACTACTATTTCAAACTCATGAACATTTTTTTAAGTTCCCGTGAATTTCTTTATTCTTTTAGAAAAAAAGGAATTTATGAATTTATTTTATATACAAAAAACCAAAGTGTCGGTTCTTTTTCTACATCTCAGCATATTGATGTTTTTTTTACAGGCTCTGGGTTTTTTCCCGGTTACTAGCTAGGCGAGCTAGCGCGTCCAGTCGATTGAAGCGCCAAACTGGGCCTCATCCCGCTAACTCCCTTGATCTCCCTGATGATGGAGGCAATTCTGAATGACCCATCAGAGATACGAGTGTATCTCTACCAGCCCGCTAAGCGCATTTCCAACCGATCCCCAATAATCGGTTAGAGGAGTAAAAATGTAAAACCCAGGTTTTACTCCTTTAACCGACACCTAGCCGATCCCCAATCGGCATTAGTGGAGTAAGAATTCTACTCAGCCGCGGTGTTTCTTCCTATATTTACTCCACCGCTCGGCAACCGAGTGAAAAAATCTCTCCCACTCTTCCTTTCCTATGCCTCCTCTCCTCCCCCTCGCCCCGTCGTCGGCGCGTCCCCCACCACCCCCTCTCGTCCCAATGGTCGGATGCGGTGGCCAGAGGCCACCCCCCCCCCCCGATCTATAGCGCAGATCTGTGCCGCCATGCCCGTGGTTCGTCCTCGAGCGGTGCATCTTCAAGCCGCCATCGCTCGCCAGATCCGCCCACCCGAGCCCGGTTCGCTGACTTCCCGGAGCTTCGTCGGCCATGGGCACCGCAGAGGACATACCTCGGCGTCTGGCAGCGGTCGTGGGGGACATGGGTGGCGGAGGTCACCGACTAGGAGACCCACAGGAGAATGTGGCTCGGGAGCTTACACACGACGGAGCTCGCGGCGATGGAGTACAACCGGTGGCAAATCCGGTTCCATGGCTCTGCCACGCGGCTCAATTTCCCATTTGGGACGGTGCTGGTCCACCTCGACCCGCCGGTGTCGGGTGTGGTGAGCGCGTCGATGGCGCGGGAGGACCGAGAGGCTTGGGAGCGCCTCAAGTCGGAGGCCGCCGCCGAGGCATACATGGAGGACTTCCGCCGCCAGCACTCGAGCTCGTGTAGGCGGAGCAGGCAATATTCGCAAACAATGGCGGCGAGGTCATCATCATCTGCGACAACGAGGAGCAAGGCGGCAAGGAGGGTGAGGAGTAGGAGGAGTTCGACGTCAGGGAGTGGTGGGGCATTTTCCCCGACTGCAACGACGCTGGCACTGGCCCGGACCCATGTCTCACCGGCGATGGCCTGTCGAGGAAGGATTGACTCGATCTGCACTATGGCCGTTGAGTAGTGTTTAAGTTTAATGTTTAATGCTTTATGCTCAGTATAGTTTAAGTTTAGTAAGTTTGAATTTATGTTTGATGTTCGGTTGTCAATATTATGTTGAACTTATGTTTAAATTTATGCAAATTTCTGTTCCAACTAGATTGAGTTTGTGCAAATTTGAATTTTACTTCGTTATGTTTGGGGGATCGGCTAGATCCGACCAAAACTTAGTGGAGTATAAATACTTCACTAATGTTTACTAGGCTGGATACTCCTCTGTTTTATAGGGGATCGGTTAGAAATGCCCTAAAGATGTGCCGCCAGTGATGACCCGTTCTGTACAAGCGCGGGCTGTTTTGGGCAAGCGAGCAGGCTTTTGTTTTCATGCCATGGTTTATTTCGGTTATTGTCATTGTGTGTCCCGAAAAAAATGTTATTGTCATTATAACACTGTAGAATGAGGCAAAGGATTTGCCTCCACTTTGAAAAAAAATTAGAGAAAGAGGGACGCAGCCCCGGCTCCATTGCATTACCAATGAAACCACACAAACAGTATCCAGGATGTGTATCTATTCAAGCATTACAAAGCTTACCCTCTAAAGGGGAACATCAACGGAGCAACAATTCTGCCAGGTGGAAACATAACCCACTAATAGGCACCCACGAGAGCAAAGCTACAGGGGAGAAGACAAAAACGAATAAAGAAGATCAGGATCTTCAGTTCTTCGTATCTTCAGCTCACATCCAGATCAGCTCACTCCCAGTGTACTCTCCCTCGAGTCTTCCCCTCATCAGCCTGGATCCGGCCACAGTAGGGGCGGGGTCTTCTCGCCCAATGTTCCAGCCTTTGCACGATCTCTTTTAGTTCCGATTTGAGAGCATCTGGCCAGACCACCTCCCATAAAGACAAGTTTCTCGCAGTTTTCCAAACGAGCACCTGCATACCCATCCAAGGCATTTGGTTAAAAAATATATCATTTCTGCTCCTCCAGAGAGCCCACATGGCCGCAGCTTGTATAAACGTAGCCGCCGTGTCAGGTTTGCTGGCCCAGGCTATCATCATTTCATGAATATCTTCATAAACTTTGATATTGGTCGCATCCCTGACAACTCTCCAAAGTTCCGCAGCAACCACACAAGAGAAAAATAGATGACAAGAGGACTCATGTTCAGAGCAAAAAAGACACGTTTTATCCGGAACATGTTGTCTCTTGCACAGGTTGTCTCTGGTCAATAGTTTGTTATTCGTTATCAACCAGCAAAAAGTTTGAATACGAGGGGGAATTTTAGTTTTCCACACCACGGGCTTAACCCCAGGCAGGATCCCTCTGAAATTGACAATATTGTAGAAGGATTTCACTGTATATAGCCCTTTTGTCTCGTATTTCCATACGAGAGTATCAGGTCTGTCTGCAAGAATAAGATTCTTAATATCCTCAAAGAGGCTATTCCATTCTAACATCATATCAGGCGAAAAACATCTCCTGAAATTGATTTTAAGGGTGGTTCCATCCCAAGCCTCCTCAATGGTAGCTTGTTGGTCCACCGCAATGGAGTATAGTCTCCAGTATTTAGTAGCAAGACTAATATCACCACACCAACAATCTTCCCAAAACCTAACATTTCTGCCATTACCCACCCTCCATACATATCCAAATTTAGAAGCCTTAACAGCCCAAAGTATCCCCTTCCAGAAAGGTGATGCTCCCACACTAGAGCAGGCAAAGATGTTAGGACTCTGAATATTGTACTTATAATCTACTATATTCTTTCAAATCTTACCCTCATCTAACATATATCTCTTGCCCCAGGAGGCAAGGAGGCACATATTGAAGTCTGCCAAATTAGTTATACCTAGGCCACCATATTTTTTCTTGGTGGCTATGGCCCCCCAATTAGCAAGGTGGTATTTAAAGTGGCCCTCATAATCATCCCAAAAGCAATGAGCTAGTTGGGAATTAATCAGGGTTATAGCCCACTTAGGGAATTTAATTACACCCATCAAATAGGAAAGAATACTAGCTAGGCAAGATTGCACTAGGATTAACCTCTTGCCAAAGGATAAAAGTCTGCCCCTCCAGCCTGCCCCTCTTTTAATAATTTTGTCAATCACAGGTTGGAGGTCTTCTTTTTTAAGCTTATTATAATGAAGGGGAGCTCCCAGGTATTTAATAGGGAAACCCCCAAGTTTACACCCCATGACTTGGGAAAAAATGTTGGCCCTATCAGGTTCAACATTAATAGGGACCAAGTCACTTTTTTGAAAGTTAATTCTCAAACCAGAGATCTGTTCAAAACAGGAAAGTAACCATTTAAAATTCTTAGCTTAATCTAAGTTATCGCTAACAAATAAAAGAGTATCATCTGCATATTGCAGGCTGATAACTCCAGCTGGGTTTGAGGGGGGGAATACCCCCTCAATAAACTTTTTTAAAGATGCTTTATTTAACATTCTAGTAAAGACATCAGCAACAATATTGAACAACAGTGGTGAGGCTGGTCACCCTGTCTCACTTCTTTGCCTGTTAGGAAAAAATCACTGTTCATGTCATTCAATCTGACACCAACAGATCCATTGTACAATAAAGATTTGATTTTATTGATACAGCTAGGGCTAAAGCCCCTTGTGGTCAGCACATCCACTAGAAATTCCCTATTAACCATGTCATATGCTTTCTCATAGTCCAGTTTAAAAACAAAACCAGATTTCTTCCTAGCATGTACAGCATGAATTATTTCATGAGCTGCCACAATACTTTCTACTATATATCTGCTTTTAATGAAAGCAGTTTGGTTAGGAGAAATAAGCTCATGGCAGATAGGGCCAAACTTATTAGTAACACATTTTGAAAAAAAAATTAAAACTACAATTGGTCATTGCCAAGGGTCTGAATTTTTCAAGCCTGACAGCATCTACCTCTTTAGGGACTAGAGTAAGTAGGGAGAAATTAAGTCTGAACAGATCTAGTTCACCTCTTTCCCAATCTCTAAACAAGGCAAACAGGTCATTCTTAATAACCTCCCAAAATTGTTGGTAAAATAGAAAAGAGAACCCATCAGGTCCAGGAGCTCCCTCAGCATATGAGCCAAAGACTGCCTCTCTAATTTCTAGCTCAGTAAAAGGGGTGTTCAGAATATCATTCTGAGCCCTAGTAACTTTATTATCTTCACCCCAAAAGTCATCTTCCAGGGTGATGTTAATTTTTTCCTGGTAACCAAAAAGCTTCTTATAAAATTTAACAGCAACATCTAGCATACCTTTAGGGTCATCCACAGGTCCATCTTCACCTTCCAGCATCTGCACTTGTTTCTTTCTTCTTTTATGGTTGTCTATTGCTTTGAAATATCCAGTATTATGCTCCCCTTCCAAAATATCTCTCTCCCTGGACCTCTGCCTGGCCTTGATCTCCTCCATATTCCAGATGCCATTTAACTCACCTGAAATGGATTTGATTTTGTCCCTGGAGTTAGGAGACAGAGGTTGTGTTTCTGCAATAATATCTAGACAATTATATTTAGCAATAAGAGCTTGGTTCTGTCTATTTTGTGCAGCCTCATAATTAATGCACCACCCTTTAATAGCACTCCTAGTGCTCCTAATTTTGAATTGCCAAATATCAATAGCTTTAGTTAGATGGCACTTGGTATTCCAAGCTTTAGTCACCACCTCCCTGAAACCCTCTACCTCCAGACACCACTTTTCAAATCTAAACATTTTATTCTTAGGTATCTTGATGGCACAGGTATCAATCACCAGGGGGGGGTGATCACTAGCTAATCTGGGTAGAGCTTTAACCTGTACATTAGGATGTATCCTCTCCCAGTCAACAGTAATGAAAATTCTGTCTAGAGTGGCCATAATCATATGGTCCTGATTGTTTCCCCAGGTATATTTTCTACCTGAGTTCTTAAGCTCAATGAGACCGAATTTATTAATCCAATCATTAAAGAGGTCTGCCCAATGTTGGTTTATATCACCAGTATTCTTGTCACAGGCTTCTCTGACCAAATTAAAATCCCCACCTATTATAGTAGGGCCAGCCCACATATCAGACACTATGGAGTTCTTGGACAAAATCTAACTTGAAAGCATCATATGCAGACCCATATAAAGAGATCGATCTCCACATAATGTTATCTTTCTTAGATTTCAGCACAAGCACCACACTAAAAGTATGAATGTCACAATTGACAATATCAAACTCATCTTCTTTCACACCCACTAGCACCCCTCCAGCTGTATTTTTTGCTGGAAGCTAGTTCCACACAAACTCAAGCCCATTATCTATGGCCTCTAGTTGGGAACTAGTAAAATTTTCTTTTTTTGTTTCAGAAAGACAGATAAAATCAGGGTGATGTGCTCTCATGAGCTCCTGCACCCTTGAGCTTTTAGTGGACCTATTTAGTCCTCTTATATTCCAAAAAATACCTATCATATCTAAATATTCAATCTTCTTCTACTTTTACTCTTCCTACGGGGAGTCACCTCAATCCAGGGCACATCAGAGGTGTCCTGCACATTATCCCATGCATTATCCTCATTGATGTTTTCGCCACTGGGATCAGGCTCAACAAAATTAAACTCCTCCCCTGTTATATCAATGTCAGGAGGGAGAAAGATTTCTGGGTTACTTTTTTGAAGCTTGGCCAACCTGTCAAGCTCAATGTTTTTAATTACTTCAACATTTTGAGCAACTGTCAGGTAGTCATCCCCCAAATTAACCCCAGAAGATTTTGCAATATTAATTAAAAGCTCATATCTAAGCAGGTAAAAGAATTAAGATTCTTTTTGTTACCTTTAGGGATTTCCAGGTTTTTCTTCTGCTTTAATTCTTGAGCTTTGGCCAGAGCAGGTTTCCCATCTCTCTTAATCCTGTCACTCATTCTGGTGGCTTCTATAGGCCCCCATTTCCCAGCAGTATTGTTCCTCACTAGACCACCAGCCCTGGCTTTTTCTTGGTCACACACAGCTTCAAAATTGGGCAGTAAGCATTCACCCCCATCCTCTCTGGCTCTCTTCTGGACCACTTCCAGATAACTTTTAGTCATGGGTGCTCTCTGATTCTTGGATCCTGAAGTCATCTCCATAACAGCTCCAGGGGTTTTGTAGGATCCTCTAGGAGCTGCAGAGGGTCTTGGGGTATTATCCTTCCCAGATTTTTCTAATTCAGTCTCCATTTCCTCCCCCAGCAGATCATCATCACTGTTGACATTGGTGTCCTCAACCTTGTTCTCCCCAGGGTCAGATGGGTTGTCAGAGTTGTATCCATCAGCATCTTTCTCCACTGTAAACCTTAGCAAGAACAACTCATATTGGATTTCCACCACTTTGTCTGTGGGGATTTTGTTGGGGTCTCTGACTGCAACCTGAATCCTAACTTTTTCATAAAAGCTTCTGAAGATCATATGCCAGTCCACATTAACCAGGACCCCTAAAATGGTAGCCACTTGAGCTATCACACTCCAGCTTATCCACTTTGGGGGCAGTCCTTCCATAACTATCCAAGTTTCAGTCAGAGAATCAAAAACAAGAATTTCACCTTCCCATTTCATGAAAGATATAGTTTCTTTCTTTCTTTTTAAATTCATGGATGGGTATTCAGCCAGTTCTGCAATTCTCTTGTTTGGAGGAAATCTCACCAGGAATTTGTTTTTATCAAATGGCCTTATCTGCCAGGGCCAGTTGGTTTTCCACATTTCTGCAAAACACTGCCCAAGTTCATCCCCAGTAATGTTCCCTTCCTCCACAACCACTATGCCTACATTACCAATATTGATCCAGTTATTATCACTGGCATCTCCAGCCTCCACATGAAAGAAACCCAGCCCTGTGTTAGCACTCCCCCAGTAATGAGCAGCAGGATATGGTTTGTACCATGTGGGGCACACATCCATATGATGGCCAGCAGTTTTGCAGATAAAGCATATTTTGGGCAGAGAGCACATCCCCACAAAGTGACCAGGCAGTCCACAGTTATAACATATAGCTCCAATGAACTTCGAATCCACATTGTAAGTTGTACTCCCTCCTCCCTCGCTCTCACTCTGAGTCTGTTCACTGTTGCTGTACCCAGCTCCTCCTTTGGTATTCTTCTTTTTCTTGTTGGCTCCAGAAGGAAAAGTTGAGCCATTGCCACCAGATGAACTCCCAGAGTTGTAATGAGCTTGCTGTTGATATGTCATCATACCAGGCTGCAGTGGGAACTGAAAAGGAATGGGTTGCTGTTGCATAGGCCACTGATTCACCCCCTGGAATTGTGGATAACCTCCTGGAGGGAAGCCTGCATACATCTGCCCCTGTGGAAACTGATTCGGTTGCTGTAGAGGTACAATTGGCGGCCTCGAGTAGATAGTAATTGGAGGGATCTGTGGCGCAGGAGGGCGAGCAGTCTGGTGTTGCGCCTCCCCTCCTCCTGCAGATTTGGAGTTAGCAGAAACACCACGGCCTGTCTCGTTTCTCCCTCTCCCTGCTGCATATCGCCCCCCTCCACGAGATCCATCTCTTCCAGCTCCGGCCATCTTAACCACAGCAGCGGAAGGGATCTTCCCGTGCTTCCTAGCCCACCAATCCCTCAAGAAACTGAACTATTTTGGTCGGATTAGGCGATCAGTTGCTCCAACAGGATGACAATCTGAGGCCAAGACTCACCACTCTGGAACAAATCCTTCCTAATCCACACTAGTGAACTAGGAGGGGCCGCTCGGCGGCGGCGGAGCTGACGAACCCTAACTTGGGGGGCAGTTGAGGCCTCGCTCTTACTTATAGGCACTGTCGAAAACGCCTTCTGCTTGGGCGTTTTCCCTTTTCGAGCACCAGCCAGCCATAGCCCTCCAGCTGTCTCCAACTCACGACGAGGCTCCTCCCTGTCACTGACAAGCAGGGCCCTTCTGGCATTGACATGACTTCCTCTCCGCTTTATCCTCGCCGGAGAAGACGCAATCAGCGCCGGCGGCGACGGGGCTCTTCGATACGGCCGCTTGAACACCTGGATCGGGGAGCTGGGAGGCGTGTTGATCTTCTCCTCTCCAGATCCTCCTCGCTCACGCTTGACCTCACGCCGTCGATGAAGAGGGACGCTGCAGGGACGCATCTGCCGGTATCACACCCAGCATGCATTCCCAACGCCTCTCCCTCCATGGATCCTCCGATTTCGCCTCGGCTCGAGCCCATACCACAAATGAAGCTGGCGGGGACTGGGGGAAATTGGGCATCCTCGCCCTCTCCTCTATCGTAGCTTCCTCGTGAATCACCGTCGCCAATCTTCGTTGTGCTAGATCTGCCCTTCCCCTGCATGTCTCCGCATGTTGAAACACCATAGTTCTCATGCTCGGATCTGACGTCGCCGCCGCCGCTCGATCCGCCGCTTTCCACTCCTGCACCCGGCAGATCCAGGACGCGGTGGCGTCGCGAATCCGTATCGCCCTCTCCCTCCACCCCCGCGCACCAGTTACCATGAGAACACCTTGCTGAACAGGTGAGATCAATCTCACCATCTCCGGGAAGGTATCGTGCATAGGGCGAGGTAGCTGGGCAGGGGAGGGGGGATTGGTCGCGCTCGGCGCCCGCAGCCCTCTTCGCCGGGGAGGCATGTCGATTGATTGGCGCGGCAAGGTCAGCGGTGGATCTGGCGGCCGGAAACGGGGGGCGTACGGTCGCCGTGGTTGGGAGCGGGGGAGCGGGGGGAGCCGGGGAGCGGGGGAGCGGGGGAGCAGGGTCCTCCGATGCGTCTTTGAAAATTTCCCACTAAGAATGGTTTGAGAACAGGTGCACCTGTCAAAAAATTGGCTGGCTTTAGGTGCCCCTGAATGTGATGCGTGGGTAGCTAAATAATACTCCGAGGAAGTGCCATTGGCACTAACCGACAGGTAGTTGGCTTAATGAAATGGAGCAATTGCTCTTTGTCGCCCTTTACCATTTCTCTCCATTATCACATATGAACACGTCTATTTGCTGGTGAGAAAGGACACACTGGGCAGTGGCCCCTCGGTGAGGGTAACTAGGGTTTCTCTATACTTTGTCTTAAAGGTGGCATAATACTGTAAATGATAGTGATTTGATTCATTATTCATGGGTCAAGGAAAGGGTGGAAGCTCTGTTTCCATGTCTGATCAAATGCTCTGAAGATAGACACTGAACTAGACATACAGGTGTGCTACCACTAAAAACCCTGAATACCTTTTAACTCAACACTCAACTCTTCACCTAATGTTTTATGTTTCCTTGGCTTTGTCAATAAAATGAAAGACTAGTTACGCTCGACCTTTCCGCTGTTCTTATTACCAGTTAACAAATGTGACATGCAGCACAGCTTAACAAACCTTATCATGGGCATGCAGTCCACCAAACCTGCTTTTTCTCTGGGTTGTGACACTTGTAGTTTCAGTCCTTCAGAGGCAGTGCGCGTGGCCTTGTTGTGCTAGTAATTGAGTTGCTTTCAGTGCGTGCGTCGACTAAACTTGACAACCCTCTGCACTTTCAGTTCTCCTTTATTTCGTAGTGCGTGGACCATTAATTTATGCTCCATCATCATCATGTCTTCCATGAACGCAATGTGATGTGCCCATGAGGAAAAGGCACATATCTTCAGGCAACCTTCATTGCATACTTGTACTGCACCAGCCATGGCCATTTGGCCCATGTCTCCACTCTCTTGATCGAAAGACTATAAATACCACTGATCTCACCCCCCAAAACCCACACCATCCAAAGCCATCTTCGCACAAGACACTAGCCCACTACTCACTGCATCTACATTTCATCGTCAGAGTTTCAGAGACGCCATGAAGTACCTGACCCAGCTGATGGTGGCGCTCCTGGCCTTCTGGGCGGTGGTGCTGATGGTGGCCCCGGCAGGCGCCGAGGCGGCGACGTGCGACGCGCTGCAGCTCAGCCCGTGTGCGGGCGCGATCGTCGGGAACGCGGCGCCGACGGCGGTGTGCTGCAGCAGGATGGAGGCGCAGAGGCCGTGCATGTGCCAGTACGCGCGCGACCCCAACCTGAAGCAGTACGTCAACTCCCCCAACGGCAAGAAGGTCCTGGCCGCCTGCAAGGTGCCCGTGCCATCCTGCTAAATCAATGTCTATGATCGGGACGAGAGAGCCCAGCCAGTGGCATCTCTCTACACCGCTGCATGTGCTGCATGTGTTGATGTGTGAGTGTTTGGTTGTCGTGAGTAGCAACCCCGATGTATCTGTATCTGAAATTCTGAATAAATGCAGTGCTTGCGTGAGCTCCACTAGGTAAGAGATGGGCGTTGATGGGAGAAAGAACTGTTCGTTCAAACGGCCGGTCATCATATGTGGCATATGTTTTTCTCGAACGGGCATGTGATGAGCTCATTTTTTTAAAGATAAATATAAAAGGATAAGCGCAGCCTCTGCATCATTACAATGCATATAACTATATTTATTAAAACATAAGTATCATCATTCAGTACACACCAAAAGTAGATACTACCACAAACGACGAAAAATTAGAAAATATATCTACACGCATATTCTATAATCGAACCACACTACCTTACCACCTCCATTTTTGCCAAATTACCCTTCATTAGGATAACCCTCCATATGCATGAACCACACTAAAATGTTATCTTAAATGACACTTTGTTTTTTCAAGTATATCTCAAAAAAAATTACAAATCTCATATTTATGAGGTCCGTATACATCGATTTAACTAAGAAAAACCCTAGAAAAGGTCAGCCGCCAATGGAAAGAATCGTGTTCGCTAGTTAAACTACCCATCATCAACCTACGCACTAAATTTACCATGCAAAAAAAAACATACGCACTAAATCGAGCCAAGCAGCTCGTGTGAACTGGATATTCAAGGGAATAGTCCCCAATATTGTACCCACAAAAATCTCCTTCCATTGCATGCTATTATAAAATGATGTGTACCATAGAGTCAAAGGTGTATATTTTAGTCAAGTATCCTTCCAAAAACGTGTGCTACGACCGTCTGCAACTTGAAAAATGCTATATTGAAGAACCCACTCTTTGTCCTCATTAACCCCTTTCAGAAGCGCGAGTAATTTGGCTGAATCATAACTTGAGACAAAGCTTTGGAGTGAAGATACTTGTTACGCAATAACTAAATCCTCACACCCTCATCCGAAGCAAGCCTATGCAACCATTGGCTGAGGAGGCATTTGTTCTTAATTTTGTGGTCTTTAATACCCAAACCTTAAATGCTAAACCCTAACTCCACTCCTCCTACAACTGGCCCCTTGTTTCCCTTTCTTCTCTCCTTGCATATTCTCCGCTCAACTCCTCTTGTTTTCTGGTACTTGAGGGCCCTACATTTCTTCTCTTTCTTCCTTTGCGAGAGTGCTTTTTTACGTAGAATGCTATGATATTTCATTGATTCTATAATTGTGCATTCCTTTCTACTCAGATCGTGTATCAACTTCTCCCTGTAAATTCTGTTCATTTCCTTATTTGCTTTTTTATTTGAAGCAAATGTCTCCATCAAATCTCTGTGATTCTCATTCTTCTACATGGATCGCAATAAGACCCTTGGTGACACTAAGAAGGCTAAGGTAAATTTTTTTTTTCATTTGTGCTAGTTTGTACCATATAGGGCATGTATGATTCATAGGAAAAGAAAAGGAAAATCATAGGAATAGGAAATTTTACTATGGTGAAAATTCATTTGTTTGATTCAAATGAATGGACCATAAAAAAATTACATGAATGATTCCTTTGGATTGAGTTTCATAATAAAATCTAAGAAATTTAACAATTGACCGCAACCTCTGCTTTACATTCTCATGCACAAAGAACGAGACAAAGGACATAAGTAATGTAATGTCAGCTACATCTTATGTTTGCATATAGTTTAACCTCAATTTGACCATGTATTCTAGGATACCTACATTTTTCCTATTCATGTGAATCAAACAACCACTTCTAAACATTCACGTGTTTTCACAATCATCTGTTTTGCACATTTCAACCAGGAAAGAAAGCCAGGAGGATGGACTAATGATTGACCATCTAGAAGTAAGTGCCGTCAGAATTTAGACAGTGAGGTAAATTTATGTTCTGGCCTCTCCTTTCTCTTATGTTTGCTCTAGGGCATGGCCTTTGAGCTATGGCCATACTATGCTCTGCTCCAGCCATCGAGCCAATGATCTAGTGCTTGTGTTTGCTATGGGGCGTATTTGACAATTCTCATGTGGATATCGTAGTTGGTAATTGGTTATTTGATTACTAGTATTCCCTATTGAATGTGTTGAGTTATATTTGATGCTCTTAGTACTCTGTACTAGGTTCTGTTGGTAACTACACATACAAATTTAGTGCTGGGCATTTGTCATTTGCAGATCTTGTAATGGTATGTACTGATTTGGGGATTAATCCAATTTTGATTCTATACTTGATCTTAAGTGCAATCATATTATGCACACACCCAAAAACAAAGACACTTCTCTCTTATTGTCATGTTTGAGTAGGTTGGACTCGATGAATTTTTTTCGTCGAAATTCCCAGCAAGCACACCATAAGTTTTTTTTTTTTGATCGAATGGTATGAAGGGAACAATGTTTATAAGAAAATTTCTAAAATTTTCAATTATGTGCAATTCCTTGACCTAAAATCACTCAAAATGTGATGGTTTAATTGTGGAAATGATGACCCATGCTCACACTAGCCATACAGTCTCAAGCCCTCGACCCTCCATGAACGAGGAGGTTCGATCGATCTCTTCCTTAATCTACGTGTAACTCAGCTGCGCACCCAAAACCGAGACTTTCCTTGAACGTTTCGGCACGCTCATGATGGATTCCACACTTCCACCGACCCACTGAGATCATCAGGCTGCCATGTTCACATAGTAAAAAAGCGCAACACGTCACCCCGGCCCGTACCGTCCGACGCGCCACGCGCCGTCTGGATCGGCCGCTAGTGGAGCTCTGTGCCCACGCGCATGTCGGTAGCTAGTGCACCCATGCTTGATGCTTCCGCGTTGTACACTCTGTCGCGCGCCACACCTACTACTACGTGCTGCATGCGGCCTATAAAACGCACCGTCGACCGCGCCCATTCTCCACAACCCATAGGCATCAGCCAGCTCCTCACGAACGCACGGTCGCAGAGACACCGCACGAGAGCAGCTCCACCACTTCCCTCCCACACGAGCCCAAGAAGCAACCATGGCGGCGGCGAAGGCCACCCTCGTCTGCTTCATGGTCATGGCTCTCGCGACGGCGCTGCTGGCAGTGCCGGGCGCGGTGGAGGGGGCAACGTGCAGCCCGACGCAGCTGACCCCGTGCGCGCCGGCCATCATCGGGAACGCGGCGCCGAGCGCGGCGTGCTGCGGGAAGCTCAAGGCGCACCCGGCGAGCTGCCTGTGCAAGTACAAGAAGGACCCCAACCTGCAGCGCTACGTCAACTCCCCCAACGGCAAGAAGGTCTTCGCCGCGTGCAAGCTGCGCCTGCCAAGCTGCTGAACTAGCTATTGGTGCCACGAGCTTCGTCCATGTCCCTCGCGCGTTGCACGTACACTACGTACGCTGGAGTACCGAGAGTGTGTGAGGTATAATAATAAAACGAGGCGAGTGCTATATACTTTATATATTAAACAGAAATAAATTGACAGCGCTGTACTACTTTGGTACGGTGCCCGTTATGTCCATGTGCATGTATACTCATGTCCTGTGTATGCCAGCATATACATGTCAGAGTAATAAACAAAAATTTTTGTTCTGTTCCCTGCTTCGCTCCGAAAAGGAAGAAAATGTTTTTTGTTTGAAATGGAGAAGAAAATACTAGTTAGTAGTTAGAATATATGAGAATAATACCCCTCCACATTCTTATGATATATCAATGGTAGCAACTTGTGGCTACATGTTATAGCGTCTCACCTTCTAGGTTCGATAAAATGATTTGTGGCTAAAAAATTAAAAATAATAATGTGGATGACTTACATGTGCTTGATGATGTGAAGGATTTACATGTGTTGAGAAATGAAATGTGGAGTGCTTGTATCTGCTTAATATTATGGAGGACTTACATGTGCAAGAAAAATATGTAGTGGACTTCTACTTTTTGAAACAGAGAGGATGCATGCTTGCTTCATACATGTACTTTAGCAAAAGGGCGAGCCACAGAAAAACAACAATGAAATGGTCGGAAGGAAATGATGAGTCTATAAAACAGTGATACCAACTGTTAAGAACCTTGTTTAGTTTCTTGATCAAATTGTGAATTTGATCGCGGACACGAATTACATGGGAAATGTATAGCGTCTCGGGGTAGAAGTAGGGGGCAATTGTTGTGGACGAAGCTCTTGTCGATCAGGTCGGCCTGACCTCTTTGGTCGTTCGATCGGTTTGACCTTGGTAGTACATCGTCGGCGTGCACGGACCAGGGATACTGCCAGTTAACCTTTCCTACAAAACATTACCGGGAATATACATAAAGTGATAAAGAGATTACCAAAGTACTAAAAATAACAAAGCATAAACTAAAAAGGGAAAGAAAGGCGATGTGTACACTTTTTTTGAAGCGAAGCAAAGTTTTATTGCTTATGTGTGCGTGGGCATATCACCCATAGCACAGCCAGCCACAATGGGCAGAACATCAGACTCCCAGTACAGAGATTCAGAATTAAAACAACAGTGACCAATCTTAGCTAATTCGTGGGCTACAGTATTGGCCTCACGACGACACCCTCAGACCTTGCTGAATGAGAACCACATCTTCATTTGAAGCTTCAGGTCCTCGATGACTGGAGCGTACACTTGAAGGAGCTTTGTAAGCTCAAGACATGAAAACAATTACCAAAAAGATAACCAGAAGCAGTTCTCTGAGGAGTGGCACTAGCGTCATCAACGTGCCTCACAAATCGAGAACTTGCATAATACAACAACATTACCATTTTTCTTAGCGTTCATCCACTAGAGGTCCATTGGAAGATGATGCAAATTAACGAGTGTTGTCGACATTGCCGAAGGGACTTATTACACCGATATAACAATGCAAACCTGAATCTTGCTAGCTTATCTCATCCCATCACTTCGAGGTGATCTGCAAACACCATTAAAGGACGGTGCAAAACTGACATTCTATCAAACAAAACGAACCTTGAACACTAGCTCGATAGCTCCACCATCGGGACAATACTGTGCTTCATAAAAAAAATTAGGACGCTCACCTACCTTGTTGAAAGGCACATATCATATCAACCGAGACCCCACTAGGAACACGAAGCTCATCACATTAAAACTGACCATCACCATTGGACGAAGTCCAGCATGGGTGGCGGTACATGACCAACCTGAGGGGGACAAATAGTAGCACTTCGACGCAATATGATGTCGTTGTGGAACCCCTCATATCAACACCGTGGCCGATGAACAAAATAAGCCACGGTAATGCCAAATATGCTAAAGAAGCAGTAACAACGATTGTGGGTGCGACTAGTCACCGAGCTTTCTCCTAGCGTCAGGGGCGGTTCAAGGGGTTGCCAATGTTTTTTTTTACTTAATTACTAGCACTAGCTTGGGTCACTTATGCCAAAAGTTCATTGCCACATATATCTTTCCACAATCATAGTGTTGGTGGCATATTTGATCAAGCATTTGTGGTTTACGAACTTATTTTCTCTAGAGTCTAACTGGAAGTTCATTTACATATTTTGTTGGAGAACTCCTCTGCATAACAAAACCATCAATTTTTAGTTTCAATTTGATTATCGAATAAATAAGATTATATGCATCTATGATACTAATTAAACCATCATAGCTTCATATTTCCCTCTGAATTTTGGGGCAGATATATTATTTTTGTGGTTGTGACACATGATTTGGCCTTCTTTCCTTATTTATTCAGGCATTGATTTGATCCTAATTAGTCCCATTGTTCCTAGGCCCTATGTCTCATGCTTCCCCTTTCCCTCATCTTGTACCACAGATCCACCACCTCCTCCCCATGCCCCAGCTCCTCCTCTCCCCATTTACTCACAAATAGGTGCCCTACCAGCTCATCTTGCACCATCACCTCCATAGATTTCTCCCCCATTAGTGTCGCCAGCATGCCCCCCCCCCCCCCCCCCCCCCCCCCCCCCCCCCCCCCCCCTCGCATCACTCCCTCACTACCATCAGCTGACAGAGAAGTGACGTGTTGGCTTTGCTCATGCGACCACCTTAACGCTCAACTGTAGCACTGCCCTCCGTCCTCTAGAAGATTAGTCGACGTGGCTTAAAAGAGAACAGTGATGGTATCCTCCGTCGCCCCACCATTGGTGCCAACGGTCCCTCCTCTACAATATTTATCGGGAAATGATAGTGACAAATTAGAGGTCAAGGAATCAACGCGTGTCGTGTCACTGACAAGTCTGATGACGAGGATGGCATCCTGCAGGATGAGGTTCCATGGCGGGCTTCAATGGTGGTGTCGTTGTGATGGTTTGTTTGTTAATAATATCTGGAGCCGCTAGGAGTAGTGGTTGTAACGGATACGAGGTAGGCACCGGCAGAAAATTCAAACTTTCCCATGTACCTCCCACATATGCTAAGGACTGACACAACGGTGGTAATACTACAAGAGAGATTTCGTTGCGCCGGATTGGAGAGACGAATTGTGAAGAGGAGAAGTACATGCCGAATTTCACTCAGCCAATTACCCTATATATATATATATATATATATATATATATATATGAAACTAGTGTAGACTTTTCGTTACAAGTATGTTTGATAAATGCTTGAGCTCGACTCGACCAAACTAATTAACCAATTCCACTCCAGCCTTATAATTGAACAATATATGAACAATCTCTTTACATTTTTAGGGGTATTTCCAACATTCATATATTGCCCTCAGAACCACAATTCAGATGCTCCTTCCGTCCCCAAATAGATGGCCTATAAACAGAGTAAAAAGCAGTGCTTTTCAAGTTTGGCCAAGCATAAAAACAAAGATATGAAGATAATTAGCAAGACCCAACCAATATCAATATACTCGCCATTAGATATATTTTTGTAATGTATTTATTTAATATTGTAGTAGTTGTTAATAGCTTATTCTATGTATTTGATCAAACATATACATGGCTGACTTTTTAACTGGATTCATATGTCATCTGTTTAGGAACAGAGGGCGTATGTAGTTGCCAAATTGCTCGCAACTACTTACCCACAATTATTTTTGGACGACCCATGGCTAGTCTTGATTTTTTTTATCTACAATTGGTGTTTTTTGGGTATAATGGGTGTTTTTATTTACTTTTTTTTTAGCATCGGGTGTTTTTATTTACTTAAAGTCCCGCTTCGGTACAACCCCCTCCTAAAACGTATATAGGGGCAATGTAGTCTTTTCACACCTTACCTATACATGCGCTCGATGCCCCAGTACGAGGCGCGTTCTGTTTGACTGATGTGCATCCGCAGAGGGAGAGCCTCCCGAGTGGGCCGGCCCATTATTGCGTGAAAACTGTGAAAATAAACAACCACAAGAAAATGACCAGCAAAAGGATTCGAACCAAGCACTATATATATATGAAACGGTGGTAATACTACAAAAGAGATTTCGTTGCGCCGGATTGGAGAGACGAATTGTGAAGAGGAAAAGTACATGCCGAATTTCACTCAGCCAATTACCCTATATATATATATATATATATATATATATATATATATATATATGAAACTAGTGTAGACTTTTCGTTACAAGTATGTTCGATAAATGCTTGAGCTCGACTCGACCAAACTAATTAACCAATTCCACTCCAGCCTTACAATTGAACAATATATGAACAATCTCTTTACATTTTTAGGGGTATTTCCAACATTCATATATTGCCCTCAGAACCACAATTCAGATGCTCCTTCCGTCCCCAAATAGATGGCCTATAAACAGAGTAAAAAGCAGTGCTTTTCAAGTTTGGCCAAGCATAAAAACAAAGATATAAAGATAATTAGCAAGACCCAACCAATATCAATATACTCGCCATTAGATATATTTTTGTAATGTATTTATTTAATATTGTAGTAGTTGTTAATAGCTTATTCTATGTATTTGATCAAACATATACATGGCTGACTTTTTAACTGGATTCATATGTCATCTGTTTAGGAACAGAGGGCGTATGTAGTTGCCAAATTGCTCGCAACTACTTACCCACAATTATTTTTGGACGACCCATGGCTAGTCTTGATTTTTTTTTATCTACAATTGGTGTTTTTTGGGTATAATGGGTGTTTTTATTTACTTTTTTTTAGCATCGGGTGTTTTTATTTACTTAAAGTCCCGCTTCGGTACAACCCCCTCCTAAAACGTATACAGGGGCAATGTAGTCTTTTCACACCTTACCTATACATGCGCTCGATGCCCCAGAGCCTCCCGAGTGGGCCGGCCCATTATTGCGTGAAAACTGTGAAAATAAACAACCACAAGAAAATGACCAGCAAAAGGATTCGAACCAAGCACCTCAGTATGATAAGCGCTGATAGCTAGCCAATACACCTGATAGAGTTCGTTGTCCAATAAAGAAACGCTAGCAGAATGATCACAGCAACCCGTTTAGTGTAGCGAACCATTTTTTCCTGCTTCTTTTTCTTTTTTTCTTTGTTTTTTTTCCTATTTGAAGTTTTTTTATTCTCAACAAAATTGAATGCTTTTAGTTTTGTTCAAAATTTCATGAAATTTTCGTTTTTTCCAGTTTAGTTCATATATTGAAAAAATTAAATCACATTTTTAGAAAAAATGAATTTTTGAAAAATGTTCGTGTCCTTAAAACATTGTTCAGAATGATAAGACATGAACAGTTTTTTAAAAGTATGAACAAAATTTTGAAAACCAGCAATTTTTGGAAAACACGAACAACAATTGGTATTTTCAAACAATTTTTTAACAAGTCGAACAAAAAATTGAAACCAAAAAGGTTTATGGAATTTCGTCGAACATTTTTCTGAATTTTTGAAAAAAAAATTGAAAGCAGGAACATTTTTAAAATTCCAAACAAATTTTGAAAGTGCGAACGTTATTTGAAACTCCACGGACATTGTTTGAATATGTGAATAAACTTTGGGAAAGTGTACTTTTTTAAATTTGTGAATTTTTTTGTAAACTAGATTATTTTTGAAATTGCGATTTTTTTTGTAAACAACAACATTTTTTAAGAGTAAAATACACCATAAGTCTCAAAAATATTTGGTGTGTCATATTAGTCCGAATACTTTGAAATTTATATATGGATCCTAAAAGTTTGCCAAGTGTGTTGCTCGCAGTCCTATCCACGCTGCATCAGTTTTGACACGGGGTGGGCGGTTGACTACTTCGATGTGACAACATTTTTGCACACCCCCTCCCAAAAGGTCATATGTTCTAATAATTTTGTGGCATTCACACTTGCGCACATCCTATCCCTTGTCCTCCTCTCCATATCCAATGGCCACCATCCACATCGGCACCAGAGCGCGGTAAACATGATGAGCTTCCTGCATCATGCGGTGGAACCACTCTGACATGTCTACCTTTTCTGTCGAGGTAGGATCGTCTATGTTGTGGAGGAAGTAGGGACGGAACCATTAAGACTTCTGCAACGGGGTGGAAGGAGGAGGAAACGGGATGAAGCATGTCGGCTGCTTGTTGCCACCGCCGCCCTCTCGCGTACGAGATGTCACCACAATCTTTGTGGAAGGCAAAAACCACTGCCGTGGGGAGGGGGCCTTGGGTCGTTGTGCGGGAGAGCATGACTGCCGACGACGCAGATGCAGGATGGCGAACTTGCTAGCAAAAGTTGGGGTCCGTCCAGAGATTTCCAATAAAATACCATGGGTCAGCGGAGAGTGTTTGAGTAGGCCAGAAGGGTCCGTTTGGGAGCAGCTCGTCATTCAACATCCCTTAAATGGCCCCAATTTTTTTACTGGCTCTGCATGACCAATTCAAGGCACTATGCCAAGTTTTTTGAGTTTTAGGCAATTCTTTCATTTTCTAGAGTTTGTTTTGTGGAAAATAGCCAATAAATGGTCGGACGTGACGCAACTTGCATATGGTGTCAGAATTCGTTCAAACCTGTCAAGGATGCCTACCATGGGAAATCTCACTTGCTTGCAAAAAATGGGGTCATTTCATGCATGTCAAATATTGACCGTGTTCATGGTAGGCGAGAAGGGTCCATTTGGTAGCACTTTGTTTCTCAACACCTCTACAATGGCTCCAATTTTTTTCTTGGTATTGTATGACCAATTCAAGGCACCATGCCAATTTTTTTCTTAGTTTTCAACAATTCTTGCATTTTTCCAAAGTTTTCGATGATAAATGGCCGGACGTGATGCAACTTGCATACGGTGTCCAAAATCATTCAAACTTGGCATAGATGACTACCATGTGTTGGGGAACGTAGTAATTTCAAAAAAATTCCTACGCACACGCAAGATCATGGTGATGCATAGCAGAGAGGGGAGAGTGTTGTCTACGTACCCTCGTAGACCGGAAGCGGAAGCGTTAGCACAACGCGGTTGATGTAGTCGTACGTCTTCACGGCCCAACCGATCAAGCACTGAAACTACGGCACCTCCGAGTTATAGCACACGTTCAGCTCGTTGACGATCCCCGGACTCCGATCCAGCAAAGTGTCGGGGATGAGTTCCGTCAGCACGACGGCGTGGTGACGATCTTGATGTTTTACCGTCGCAGGGCTTCGCCTAAGCACCGCTACAATATTATCGAGGACTATGGTGGAGGGGGGCACCACACACGGCTAAGAGATCAATGATCAACTGTTGTGTCTATGGGGTGCCCCCCTGCCCCCGTATATAAAGGAGTGGAGGAGGGGGGCGGCCAAGGAGGGTGGCGCGCCCTAGGGGGGAGTCCAACTCCCACAGGGAGTAGGACTCCCCTTTTTCCTATTAGGAGTAGGAGAGGGAAGGAAGAGGAAGGAAAGGGGGGGCCGGCCCCCTTCCCAATTCGGATTGGGCTTGGGGGGGCGCCCTCTCCCTTGCTCCTTTCCCCTCCTTTCCACTAAGGCCCAATAAGGCCCATATAGCTCCCGAGGGTTCCGATAACATCCCGGTGATCCGGTAGTGTTCCAATCTCACCCGGAACCTTTCCGGTGTCCAAATATAATCGTCCAATATATCAATCTTTATGTGTCGACCATTTCGAGCCTCCTCGTCAAGTCCATGATCACATCCAGGACTCCGAACAACCTTCGGTACATCAAAATATATAAACTCATAATGAAACTGTCATCGTAACGTTAAGCGTGCGGACCCTACGGGTTCGAGAACAATGTAGACATGACCGAGACATGTCTCCGGTCAATAACCAATAGCGGAACCTGGATGCTCATATTGGCTCCTACATATTCTACGAAGATCTTTATCGGTCAGACCGCATAACAACATACGTTTGTTCCCTTCGTCATCGGTATGTTACTTGCCCGAGATTCGATCGTCGGGATCTGAATACCTAGTTCAATCTCGTTACTGGCAAGTCTCTTTATCGTTCTGTAATACATCATCTTGCAACTAACTTATTAGTTGCATTGCTTGCAAGGCTTAAGTGATGTGCATTACCGAGAGGGCCCAGAGATACCTCTCCGACAATCGGAGTGACAAATCCTAATCTCGAAATACGCCAACCCAGCATGTACCTTTGGAGACACCTGTAGAGCACCTTTATAATCACCCAGTTACGTTGTGACGTTTGCTAGCACACAAAGTGTTCCTCCGGTAAACGGGAGTTGCATAATCTCATAGTCATAGGAACATGTATAAGTCATGAAGAAAGCAATAGCAACATACTAAACGATCGGGTGCTAAGCTAATGGAATGGGTCATGTCAATCACATCATTCTTCT
Source organism: Triticum urartu (assembly GCF_003073215.2). Taxonomy (NCBI): domain Eukaryota; kingdom Viridiplantae; phylum Streptophyta; class Magnoliopsida; order Poales; family Poaceae; genus Triticum; species Triticum urartu. Next base: position 540,191,977 of record NC_053022.1, read on the forward strand.
AATGATGTGATCCTGTTAATCAAATGACAACTCATGTCTATGGCTAGGAAACATAACCATCTTTGATCAACGAGCTAGTCAAGTAGAGGCATACTAGTGACACTCTGTTTGTCCATGTATTCACACATGTATTATGTTTCCGGTTAATACAATTCTAGCATGAATAATAAACATTTATCATGATATAAGGAAATAAATAATAACTTTATTATTGCCTCTAGGGCATATTTCCTTCAGTCTCCCACTTGCACTAGAGTCAATAATCTAGTTCACATCGCCATGTGATTTAACACCAATAGTTCACATCACCATGTGATTAACACCCATAGTTCACATCAACATGTGACCAACACCCAAAGGGTTTACTAGAGTCAATAATCTAGTTCACATCGCTATGTGATTAACTCCCAAAGAGTACTGAGGTGTGATCATGTTTTGCTTGTGAGAGAAGTTTAGTCAACGGGTCTGCCACATTCAGATCCGTAAGTATTTTGCAAATTTCTATGTCAACAATGCTCTGCATGGAGCTACTCTAGCTAATTGCTCCCACTTTCAATATGTATCCAGATTGAGACTTAGAGTCATCTGGATCAGTGTCAAAACTTGCATCAACGTAACCCTTTACGACGAACCTTTTGTCACCTCCATAATCGAGAAACATATCCTTATTCCACTAAGGATAATTTTGACCAATGTCCAGTGATCTACTCCTAGATCACTATTGTACTCCTTTGCCAAACTGAGGGCAGGGTATACAATAGGTCTGGTACACAATATGGCATACTTTATAGAACCTATGGCTAAGGCATAGGGAATGACTTTCATTCTCTCTCTATCTTCTGCCATGGTCGGGTTTTGAGTCTTACTCAACTTCACACCTTGTAACACAGGCAAGAACTACTTTTTGACTGTTCTATTTTGAACTACTTCAAAATCTTGTCAAGGTATGTACTCATTGAAAAACTTATCAAGCATCTTGATCTATCTCTATAGATCTTGATGCTCAATATGTAAGCAGCTTCACCGAGGTCTTTCTTTGAAAAACTTCTTTCAAACATTCCTTTATGCTTTGCAGAATAATTCTACATTATCTCCGATCAACAATATGTCATTCACATATACTTATCAGAAATGTTGTAATGCTCCCACTCACTTTCTTGTAAATACAGGCTTCACCGCAAGTCTGTATAAAAGTATATGCTTTGATCAACTTATCAAAGTGTATATTCCAACTCCGAGATGCTTGCACCAGTCCATAGATGGATCCCTGGAGCTTGCATATTTTGTTAGTACCTTTAGGATTGACAAAACCTTCTGGTTGCATCATATACAACTCTTCTTTAATAAATTCATTAAGGAATGCAATTTTGTTTATCCATTTGCCATATTTCATAAAATGCGGCAATTGCTAACATGATTCGGGCAGACTTAAGCATAGATACGAGTGAGAAACTCTCATCGTAGTCAACACCTTGAACTTGTCGAAAACCTTTTTGCGACAATTCTAGCTTTGTAGATAGTAACACTACTATCAGCGTCTGTCTTCCTCTTGAAGATCCATTTAATCTCAATGGCTCGCCGATCAATGGGCAAGTCAATCAAAGTCCATACTTTGTTCTCATACATGGATCTCATCTATGGCCTCAAGCCATTTCGCGGAATCTGGGCTCATCATCGCTTCCTCATAGTTCGTAAGCTAGTAATGGTCAAGTAACATGACCTCCAGAATAGGATTACCGTACCACTCTGATGCGGATCTCACTCTGGTTTACCTACGAGGTTCGGTAGTAACTTGATCTGAAGTTACATGATCATCATCATTAGCTTCCTCAGTAATTGGTGTAGTAGTCACAGGAACAGATTTCTGTGATGAACTACTTTCCAATAAGGGAGCAGGTACAGTTACCTCATCAAGTTCTACTTTCCTCCCACTCACTTCTTTCGAGAGAAACTCCTTCTCTAGAAAGGATCCATTCTCAGCAATGAATATCTTGCCTTCGGATCTGTGATAGAAGGTGTACCCAACATTTTCTTTTGGGTATCCTATGAAGATTTACTTCTCCGATTTGGGTTCGAGCTTATCATGTTGAAACTTTTTCACATAAGCATCGCAGTCCCAAACTTTAAGAAACGACAGCTTAGGTTTCTCACCAAACCACAGTTCATACGGTGTCATGTCAACGGATTTAGATGGTGCCCTATTTAATGTGAATGTAGCTGTCTCTAATGCATAACCCCAAAACGATAGTGGTAATCGGTAAGAGACATCATAGATCGCACCATATCTAATAAAGCACGGTTACGACGTTCGGACACACCATTACACTGTGGTGTTCCAGGTGGCATGAGTAGTGAAACTATTTCACATTGTTTTAACTGAAGGCCAAACTCGTAACTCAAATATTTTACTTCTGCGATCATATCGTAGAAACTTTTATTTTTGTTACGATGATTCTCCACTTCACTCTGAAATTCTTTGAACTTTTCAAATATTTCAGACTTGTGTTTCATCAAGTAGATATACTCATATCTGCTCAAATCATCTGTGAAGATCAGAAAATAATGATACCTGCCGTGAGCCTCAATATTCATCGGACCACATACATCAGTATGTATGATTTCCAACAAATCTGTTGCTCGCTCCATTATTCCGGAGAACGGAGTCTTAGTCATCTTGCCCATGAGGCATGGTTCGCAAGCATCAACTGATTCATAATCAAGTGATTCCAAAAGCCCATCAACATGGATTTTCTTCATGCGCTATACACCAATATGACCTAAACGGCAGTGCCACAAATAAGTTGCACTATCATTATTAACTTTGCATCTTTTGGTTTCAATATTATGAAAATGTGTATCACCACGATCGAGATCCAACAAACCATTTTCATTGGGTGTATGACCATAGAAGGTTTTATTCATGTAAACAGAACAACAATTATTCTGTAACTTACATGAATAACCGTATTGCAATAAACATGATCCAATCATATTTATGCTCAACGCAAACACCAAATAACATTTATTTAGGTTCAACACTAATCCCGAAAGTATAGGGAGTGTGCGATGATGATCATATCAATCTTGGAACCACTTCCAACACACATCGTCACTTCACCCTTAACTAGTCTATGTTTATTTTGCAACTCCCATTTCGAGTTACTACTCTTAGCAACTGAACCAGTATAAAAAACCGAGGGGTTGCTATAAACACTAGTAAAGTACACATCAATAACATGTATATCAAATATAGCTTTGTTCACTTTGCCATCCTTCTTATCCACCAAACACTTGGGATAGTTCCGCTTCTAGTGACCAGTCCCTTTACAGTAGAAGCACTTAGTCTCAGGCTTAGGTCCAGACTTGGATTTCTTCATTAGAGCAGCAACTTGTTTGCCGTTCTTCTTGAAGTTCCCCTTCTTCCCTTTGCCCTTTCTCTTGAAACTAGTGGTCTTGTCAACCATCAACACTTGATGTTTTTCTTGATTTCTACCTTCGCCGATTTTTTCATCACGAAGAGCTTGGGAATCGTTTCCGTTATCCCTTGCATATTATAGTTCATCACGAAGTTCTACTAACTTGGTGATGGTGACTAGAGAATTCTGTCAATCACTATTTTATCTGGAAGATTAACTCCCACTTGATTCAAGCGATTGTAGTACCCAGACAATCTGAGCACATGCTCACTGCTTGAGCTATTCTCCTCCATCTTTTAGCTATAGAACTTGTTGGAGACTTCATATCTCTCAACTCGGGTATTTACTTGAAATATTAACTTCAACTCCTGGAACATCTCATATGGTCCATGACGTTCAAAACGTCTTTGAAGTCCCGATTCTAAGCTGTTAAGCATGGTGCACTAAACTATCAAGTAGTCATCATATTGAGCTAGCCAAACGTTCATAACGTCTGCATCTTCTCCTGCAATAGGTCAGTCACCTAGCGGTGCATCAAGGACATAATTCTTCTGTGTAGCAATGAGGATAAACCTCAGATCTCGGACCCAGTCCGCATCATTGCTACTATCATCTTTCAACTTAGTTTTCTCTAGGAATACATATAAAACATAGGGAAGCAATAACGCGAGCTATTGATCTACAACATAGATATGCAAATACTATCAGGACTAAGTTCATGATAAGTTAAAGTTCAATTAATCATATTACTTAAGAACTCCCACTTAGAAAGACATCCCTCTAATCTTGTAAGTGATCATGTGATCCAAATCAACTAAACCATAACCGATCATCACGTGAAATGGAGTAGTTTTCAATGGTGAACATCACTATGTTGATCATATCTACTATATGATTCACGTTCGACCTTTCGGTCTCAGTGTTCCGAGGCCATATCTGCATATGTTAGGCTCGTCAAGTTTAACCTGAGTATTCTGCGTGTGCAAAACTGGCTTGCACCCGTTGTAGATGGACGTAGAGCTTATCACACCCGATCATCATGTGGTGTCTGGGCACGACGAACTTTGGCAACGGTGCATGCTCAGGGAGAACACTTTTATCTTGAAATTTAGTGAGAGATCATCTTATAATGCTACCGTCATAACTAAGCAAAGTAAGATGTATAAAAGATAAGCATCTCATGCAATCAAAATATGTGATATGATATGGCCATCATCATCTTGTGCCTTTGATCTCTATGTCCAAAGCATCTTCATGATCTCCATCGTCACCGGCATGACACCATGATCTCCATCATCTTGATCTATATCAATGTGTCGTCACATGGTCGTCTCGCCAACTATTGCTATCGCATAGCGATAAAGTAAAGCAATTATTTGGCGCTTGCATCTTATGCAATAGAGAGACAGCGATAAGGCTTTTGCCAGTTGCCGATAACTTCAACAAAACATGATCATCTCATACAACAACTTATATCTCATCACGTCTTGACCATATCACATCACAACATGCCCTGCAAAAACAAGTTAGACGTCCTCTACTTTGTTGTTACAAGTTTTACGTGGCTGCTACGGGCTTAGCAAGAACCGTTCTTACCTACGCATCAAAACCACAACGATAGTTTTTCAAGTTGGTGTTGTTTTAACCTTCGCAAGGACCGGGCGTAGCCACACTCGGTTCAACTAAAGTTGGAGAAACTAACACCCTGAAAGATCGTGGATGTCGCCTAGAGAGGGGGGGTGAATAGGCGCTTTTAAAATAATTACGGTTTAGGCTTGAGCAAATGCGGAATAAACCTAGCGGTTAATTTGTCAAGCACAAAACCTACAACAACTAGGCTCACCTATGTGCACCAACAACTTATGCTAAGCAAGATAAACTACTAGGTGATAGCAATATATATGATAAGAAACAATATGGCTATCACAAAGTAAAGTGCATAAGTAAAGAGCTCGGATAAGAGATAACCGAGGCACGCGGAGACGACGATGTATCCCGAAGTTCACACCCTTGCGGATGCTAATCTCCGTTTGGAGCGGTGTGGAGGCACAATGCTCCCCAAGAAGCCACTGGGGCCACCGTAATCTCCTCACGCCCTTGCACAATGCAAGATGCCGTGATTCCACTAAGGGACCCTTGAGGGCGGTCACCGAACCCGTACAAATGGCAACCCTTGGGGGCGGCACCGAACCCGTACACTTTGGCAACCCTTGGGGGCGGTCACCGGTACCCGTCAAATTGCTCGGGGCGATCTCCACAACCTAATTGGAGACCCCGACGCTTGCCCGGAGCTTTACACCACAATGATTGAGCTCCGAACAACACCAACCGTCTAGGGCGCCAAGGCACCCAAGAGGAACAAGCTCTAGGGTGCCCAAACACCCAAGAGTAAATAAGCTTCTCAAACTTCACTTCCACGTATCACCATGGAGAACTCAAACCGATGCACCAAATGCAATGGCAAGGGCACACAGAGTGCCCAAGTCCTTCTCTCTCAAATCCCACCGAAGCAACTAATGCTAGGGAGGAAAATGAGAGGAAGAACAAGAAGGAGAACACCAAGAACTCCAAGATCTAGATCCAAGGGGTTCCCCTCACCTAGAGGAGAAAGTGATTGGTGGAAACGTGGATCTAGATCTCCTCTCTCTTTTCCCTCAAAAACTAGCAAGAATCCATGGAGGGATTGAGAGTTAGCAAGCTCGAAGAAGGTCAACAATGGGGGAAGAACGCGAGCTCAAAGGATAAGGTTCATTGGGGAAGAAGACCCCCTTTTATAGGTGGGGAAAAATCCAACCGTTATGCTCACAGCCCGCACAAAGCGGTACTACCGCTAGGGCGGAAGTACCCCTTTGAAAAACAACAGCGAGGAGGCAAAAGGCCAATAGAACCGCCGGAGCGGTACTACCGCTCATCCTCACGGTACTACCGCTCGACCTCACGGTACTACCGCAAATGGTAGCGGTACTACTGCTTGCGAGCGGTACAAAAAAAATACTTCCGTGCCTACTTTCGCTGAGCAAAACACGAGATTTTGGTCCGGAGCGGTACTACCGCTTAGGAGCCGCGGTAGTACTGCTCTGGAGCGGTACTACCGCTCAGGAGCCGCGGTAGTACTGCTCTGGAGCGGTAGCAAAAAATTACATCCGCTCTAGCCACGGTAGTACCGCTGCAGCCTTTACAAAAAACAGCCATAACTTCTGCAAACGGACTCCGAATTCGACGAAACCAAGTTTGTTGGAAAGCTAGCGACAAGGGCTAACACAATCTTGATATAAATACCAGTAAGAAGCAAATGAGAAAAGGCCCAAAAGAAAATGGTGAGAACCCTTCCTCGGAAAAGATCGGAAAAACCTCCAACACCGAAAACATCATAGAAGACGCATGCAAACTCCGTTTTCGATGAACTCAAGCTTGTAATTAAGATGACCATAAGCTCTAAGACTCACAAAGAGAACCAAACAAGAACCAAGAAACATGATGCAAGGATGCAATGGTTTGAGCTCTCGACGAACGATATGATCAAGCTACTCACTTGAGAGCCCCCCTTGATAGTACGGCTATCGATCCTATAACCCGGTCTCCCAACTACCACCATGAGACCGGTAAAATAGAAAACCTATCAAGGGCAAACCTTTGCCTTGCACATGATCCACTTGAGCTAGATGATGACGATCTTGTCCTCCTCAAGATGGACCACCTTTCTTGATTGCGTTGGGTCGATGGAGACTAGATGATTGCTCCCCCATACTCCACTATGGGTGAGCCACTCTTCGGCACATCTTCACAAGTCCATTGACACCACAATGGATGGCAAGAGTCAAGCACTTGATCTCTTCGTGATTCTCCACTTGAACTTGCACACGACAATCTTGATGACGATCACCACTTGATGTCATCCTTCCCATGGGTTGTATGATATCATCCTCTTGACGCAAGCCCATGGACATGTACCTAACCCCACATAGACTCTCACATAGACCATGGGTTAGTACACAAAGTGCAACGGACAATGCTTACCATACCATGGGATCACTTGATCCCTCTCGGTACATCTTCTACTCTTTGTGAGTTGATCAACTTGATTCACTCTTGGCTTAGTCTTGATCAACCTTGAATCTTTCCAACTCTCTTCGTCTGGATGATGTCTTGAAGGTAAACATGAATGATCACACAATCTTCTTCTTCAAGACATGCTTGCAATAAGCTCAACACTCACATGACCAATCTTTGGATAATTCCTTAATAGCACCTTGGTCAACCCATAAACTCCTTGAAACCAACACATGGACTTCAAGAAATGCCTATGGAAAAATCCTTCAAATATAACTCAATGCAACCATTAGTCCATAGAGAATGTCATCAATTACCAAAACCACACATGGGGGCACCGTATGTCCTTTCACACCCGCTAGTCACCTGTGTGCATAGCACGGCGGTAAAACCAGTCTCGCGTAAGCGTACGCGTAATGTCGGTCCGTGCCGCTTCATCCAACAATACCGCCGAACCAAAGTATGACATGCTGGTAAGCAATATGACTTATATCGCCCACAACTCACTTGTGTTCTACTCGTGCATATGACATCTACGCATAAAACCTAGGCTCGGATGCCACTGTTGGGGAACGTAGTAATTTCAAAAAAATTCCTACGCACACGCAAGATCATGGTGATGCATAGCAACGAGAGGGGAGAGTGTTGTCTACGTACCCTCGTAGACCAGAAGCGGAAGCGTTAGCACAACGCGGTTGATGTAGTCGTACGTCTTCAGGGCCCGACCGATCAAGCACCGAAACTACGGCACCTCCGAGTTCTAGCACACGTTCAGCTCGATGACGATCCCCGGACTCCGATCCAGCAAAGTGTCGGGGATGAGTTCCGTCAGCACGACAGCGTGGTGACGATCTTGATGTTTTACCGTCGCAGGGCTTCGCCTAAGCACCGCTACAATATTATCGAGGACTATGGTGGAGGGGGGCACCGCACGCGGCTAAGAGATCAATGATCAACTGTTGTGTCTATGGGGTGCCCCAGGAGGGGCCGGCCAAGGAGGGTGGCGCGCCCTAGGGGGGAGTCCAACTCCCACAGGGAGTAGGACTCCCCTTTTTCCTATTAGGAATAGGAGAGGGAAGGAAGAGGAAGGAGGGAGGAAGGAAAGGGGGGTCGGCCCCCTTCCCAATTTGGATTGGGCTTGGAGGGCCCCTCCCTTGATCCTTTCCCCTCCTTTCCACTAAGGCCTAATAAGGCCCATATACCTCCCGGGGGGTTCCGATAACATCCCGGTGATCCGGTATTGTCCCAATCTCACCCGGAACCTTTCCGGTGTCCAAATATAATCGTCCAATATATCGATCTTTATGTCTCGACCATTTCGAGACTCCTCATCAAGTCCATGATCACATCCAGGACTCCGAACAACCTTCGGTACATCAAAATATATAAACTCATAATGAAACTGTCATCATAACGTTAAGCGTGCGGACCCTACGGGTTCGAGAACAATGTAGACATGACCGAGACACGTCTCTGGTCAATAACCAATAGCGGAACCTGGATGCTCATATTGGCTCCTACATATTCTACGAAGATCTTTATCGGTCAGACCGCATAACAACATACGTTTGTTCCCTTTGTCATCGTTATGTTATTTGCCCGAGATTCGATCGTCGATATCTCAATACCTAGTTCAATCTCGTTACCGGCAAGTCTCTTTACTCGTTCTGTAATACATCATCTTGCAACTAACTTATTAGTTGCATTGCTTGCAAGGCTTAAGTGATGTGCATTACCGAGAGGGCCCAGAGATACCTCTCCGACAATCGGAGTGACAAATCCTAATCTCAAAATACGCCAACCCAACATGTACCTTTGGAGACACCTGTAGAGCACATTTATAATCACCCAGTTACGTTGTGACGTTTGGTAGCACACAAAGTGTTCCTCCGGTAAATGGGAGTTGCATAATCTCATAGTCATAGGAACATGTATAAGTCATGAAGAAAGCAATAGCAACATACTAAACGATTGGGTGCTAAGCTAATGGAATGGGTCATGTCAATCACATCATTATACTAATGATGTGATCCCGTTAATCAAATGACAACTCATGTCTATGGCTAGGAAACATAACCATCTTTGATCAACGAGCTAGTCAAGTAGAGGCATACTAGTGACACTCTGTTTGTCCATGTATTCACACATGTATTATGTTTCCGGTTAATACAATTCTAGCATGAATAATAAACATTTATCATGATATAAGGAAATAAATAATAACTTTATTATTGCCTCTAGGGCATATTTCCTTCACCATGGGCATGCCCACCTGCTTGCAAAAGTTAGGGTCAGTTCAAGCATGTAGAAAATAGACCATGTTCAATGGAGGAAGTTCGAGTAGGCCAAAATGGTCTATTTGAGAGTCTGCTTTGTTCATGGCCTTGTATGACCAATTCAAAGTACCATGCCAAGTTGTTTGAGTTTCCGGCAATTCTTGCATTTTCTAGAGTTTTCTCTGTGAAAAAATGGTCGGACGTGACACAAACTTGCATACGGTGTCGGAATTCATTCAAACTTGGCATGGGTGCCTACCATGGGTATGCTCGCCTACTGGCAAAAGTTAGGTCATTTTATGCCTGTCCAAAAATAGACCATATTCAACGGAGAGTGTTTGGGTAGGCGAGAAGGGTCTGTTTGAGACCACATTGTTTTCGGCATCTGTCACATGACCCAAAATTATTCCGTGAGCTTATATGGTCAATTCAAGGCACCATGCCAAGTTGTTTGAGCTTCCGACAGATTTTGCATTTTCTGTTGTTTTCTTAGTGAAAAAGGCCGATAAATTGCGCATGAAATTTTGACAAGTTTGAACACCTTTTCCAAAATTGGTAACAAATTTCCAACAATTGATGAAAATTTTGAACAAAAATTGGAAACAATGTACTATTTTAAGAAATTATCAACTTTTCGCACAAATATTTCTTAAATCCATGAACAATATATTCGAAAACGTGATTTCTTTTGAAATTCCAGAATATCTTTAAAATTCTAAAAATATTTGAAAACAATAACATTTAGGGTATTCCAAAAAATCAGTTTTTAGAACAAGTTTAAAAAATAACAATAAAGTTTGAAAAGTAAAAATGAATTATCAAGAAAAGAGAATAAAAATAAAAATAGAGAAAAACTATTTAGGCGTTGGCCTAACTAGGTGACGGTGTCAATCGGGGGAAAACCCTATGACGCTTATTATTTCCCACATATGCAATCGTTACGAGTGAACATGGGTCAGCCCATTTTAATCTGTTTGTTGCCTCTGCAGATGCCGGTTTTGGGAACCTCTAGATAGTTCCAGGCCGGTTTTTACCAGTTTGGGAGCGTTTAAGAAGGTCCATGAATTGTTCTTTTTTCATTTTCAAAATCGCAAAGCTCAAAAAAGTTCAACATATTTATTTTTTTATTCGTATTTTTGAAGAAAGTTCAAAAATATCAAAAAATGGTGGCGTTTCAAAAACCTTCAGAGTGTCAAAATTGTTTGTGTTTTCAAAAGAAATTTGGAATTATAAAATCACATAGTTCTTAAAACACCGCGCAGTTAGTTAGCCAAGAAAGTTAGCTCATCATAGTGGTTCGGCTCGTTTGTCTGTTTGCTGGAGGTCCATGGTCAAATCCTGCCGTAGGCAAATTTTTTGTAGTAGTATTTTTCACTCTTTCACTACAAAACCACTTTAGAGATAGATCGTTGATGGGCCGGCCCAATTTACTGCGTTGTGTACGGTCGGGGTGATGTATTTTATAAAAGGGCTATTCTATCTTTTTTATAAAGGGATATCGGCAGATTTGGTCCGTCACTGTGTTTAGGGGGTTGTACCGAAGAGACTTAAAATATCGCGTAAAAAAGCTACAAATACAACGAACCGGCCGCAATATGTCTCGAAGCTATTCTTTTTTGGAAATCTCTTTTCAGTGGGCATGTGCATGGTTTATACGACTTGTTATTTTGATTTTTTGAGCGAGTGCGGCTTGTTATTATGAACGACCGATCCATGGACAATGCCGAGAAATTGAAAAACTAGTAGAATGCCCGTACGTTGCTACGGACTATAATACATATAAATAAATAAAACAAATTAAGGTCGTCTCCAAGGTCGAAGCTCATTTCTCTCTCAAATGTCCGGGCGTGTTCGGGCATTAAACGGGCGCCATGCAGGCTCTCAATAACCAACTGGATAGTCCGGGTTCCCCCAAATCCAGCCCATATGGGGATAAATGTGATTGCGCGGACTATATGTCATGTTATCTTGAACACGTAGTCCCAACACAAAAACCCCATCCCATGACGCACTTTTCCTTTTTCCTGCCGGACCCTCCCCTTCTCACTCATTTCCTGATGCAGTGGGGCATTTCTCGTTGGAGCCCTCTCCTCTAAAACCTGATGTGACCCAGCTCATCTTCACCATGGCGCCTTCTCTCCTTCAAACCGTACTTACCCGCGGAACGCCAATGATGAGTCCCCCGCCAACCGCCTTGCTTTCCACCATGATCACCTCTCCATGTGTTTGTGTCTATTCACCACCGCCATCAGGGGGGGGGGAAGGGGGGGGGGGGGGGTGCTGCTCATGACGCCCCCAAGCTAAGAAGAAGGATCTGATATCTCTTGAATCATTGTCACATTGTACCATAACGTACAATGTCATGCATTGCGACGAAAAAAAATGGTGTCTGTTGTTGGGCATGCAATTGATACATACCCTGCCCGTTATTAACTCTTGAAGCAACCAAACCAATGCATTTACCCTTCTATCCTAACCAATCAATTGTACGTGTTGATGAAAAAATATGAACCGCCCGCTCATGCAGTTTGCTACATATGGCATCTCTAATGAAATGCAATTTGCCACATTTTCTAAAGTAGGGATATTATTCCACTTAGACAGTCGTAATTGATTCGACCAATCCCAATCCACATTCGGCTCACTCTCAACCCTCACTCTTATCACAAAGTACATTAACTCATGTTCTAAGTGAGCCAATGACCGACAACATTGTGGCATGCTTGCAACATGGGACAAGGGCGGCAATCATCCTCTTGTCTTAGTGCTACTACCTCCTGGTTCTATATTGAACTTACCCTTCATCCGGGCTCTACCATGATGGCACGACACTCATGTGTGGCCAGGGAAAAAGAAAACTATGAATAGAAATGTTCTTCCAAAGCATGAAAAATGTCAATGTTTCTCTCCTCTTCCCTCCCTCGCGCGCACATGCCTGATTTGTGATACAAATTTATGTACCCGTGAGAAGAGCAAGAAAAAATCCCCTCACTTTCTATCTCCTACACCAAAAACTGCCTTGATGTCACAAAATTTACCAATTCTACGCTCCAATAAATCCAATGAAAGAGAGGGCATATTATGTTGGAACCTTGAGTTTCCCTTCAACACAAGTTGGACCCGTCAGCTAAATACAACATTCAAAATGTTCGGAGTTATCAGGGAAAACCAGCTAAAACGTAATAAACAAAAATCTATACAAAGAGAAAATCTAAAGCGCACACCCAATGAACGAATCAAGCTCACATGACAACTTAATATAAGCTTATTGTAGCTATTCTAATATCTGAGAAGTGCAAACTGTAAACGCCATTGTCTACTGTACGAATTCTTAAGAATAAGAGTGATGTTACTATGCAAGATACAAACTTGACAGCGACAATGTACTATGGATGCAGGATGTTGTTTATGATTGATTGGTTAGGCTAACTTGTTAGAGGCCAAAAACAAAATAAAAAACTTGTTGGCTGGTTGTGATCCTCTATCGAACGGAACTATAAATGAAGCCGCCAACGCATCATCAAGAATTAAAGCCATGGCTCTTCTAGAAAAAAAATAGTGATGTATTGAAATATGTATTTGACGGATTGAAGGGAATCATAACTGGTCAACTCATTGTATCCTTCAATACCTAAGATGAAAAAGAAACACCCCAATATAATTACATATTCTCTGACCACCCTCTATACAAGTTCACAATGAGGAAAAATGATACATTCAATTCTGGACAATAGATTAAAAACTTGTTTGCTCTATGTATCAAGAAAAACCGCTGCTAGAGTTCAACAAGTAAAACATTGCTCAAGAACGGATGTGTGATTTATAATATTCTGAAGACTACGTGAAACAGAACCTTGCTGGAGCGACACTGTTCCACATACAAATGGAAATACCCACCTTGGATAATCTTTCTGTGAAACCATCCCATATCTTCTTATTAAATTCATATGTGCTGTCACCGAATTGGAATCCATGAACTCTCTCTAGTGTTGTAAGCCCACAAAAGAAGCATATATTTGAGTTTCAGAGAAAAAAAATAATTTTGTACCCATAACGACATAAGTTGCAAGGACTATATTGAGCATAGAAGCTTCCAAAAAAATTAATTAAAAAAGGGTATCCTCTAAATCTAGCGTAGATGCATAACAACTGAAAGTAACAAACATACATGCGCCATAATTTTACTAATAACTACTTGCCTAGACATAATGGGAGTCGTTGACAAAGGAGGTGGATCCACATCCTGCTATGTATGAGAGGAACATCAGCTATGAAATTTATCTTCGAGATACTTCCATCTTATACAAGCTAAAATTAACTTGTCAACACATCTTTGACTTGAATTAGCATGGCTCTTACAATACAGAGTGTTCACTATTTTTCTGAAACCTACCTTTCTGAATCAGAATCAACAATACAGAGTGATCACTATTGAGTACTGAACTACACATAGTTTGCAATTGACGAAAAGCTTCATCAAGTATATCTGTGTATGTAGAAGAGGCCAAGGAGAGTACTCTGGCGAGAGCGTACGTCATGGAGCGAGGCTCCAGTCCAACACTCCCAGCCCTCCCATGAGGATGCCCACCATACGTTGCAGTCCTGTAGCTTGTTAATTAAGTACAAAAACGAGAATCAATACCTAAGAGAAAAGTTGTTTTAGAGCTCGCATGCTCCTCAACTAAGTAGATGACTGGAATAATACCAATGGCACACAATCTGGGTGAAGCACAAGCCTTGCGCGTCCTCCACCATGCTCCTCCTCCTCCTCTAAGTCCAGAGCACCGGCCGGCCCCGTTTTCGTTCTGCCTAGGTATAGTCTGCCGAGGTGGCAGGCTGGCAGCAGCTTCGCGACAGCCTCCTCCGAGCTCCAGTGAACTGGCAACGTTGGTGCCAGCGCGCGGCGCAGTGGAGCTTGCCCCCGGCAGAGCTGATCTCCGAGTCCCACATGGCACCTTGGCAAATTACGATCTCGTGTCGCGTCGAAGAGGACGACCATGGTAGTGCGCGGCCGGGTAGGGCATGGCGGGGACGAGACGTCCGCCCAGGATGCGGTTTTGTCGGCTGGCGAGTAGCTGGTCGGAGGTGGCCGGCATCGACGAGAATGGCACGGTGTCGTCACGATCGGACCCGGCCGTCGAATGGAAGGAACGCGCTGGCAAGGCGATCCGGCGCGTCCACGATGGCTGCACGAGGCAGCGCTACGCGCCCGTGGCCGGCAGTAGGTGCACCAACGAGTTCTGCTCTGCTCGCCCTACCATGTGCACGTTCAAAACTCACCCGACCATGCGCACATTCTCCGCCGCCGCCGCGTCTGCCTCGTCCAAAACAGCTTGGGGGAGAGACGAGGAGGATTTGAGGAGGCTGCGGAGGAAGGAAGCAAGATTTACGGGATAGGCGGACGAAGGGGTGGGGTTTCATTCGATCGATGGGAGGCGGGGATCCAAAGCGTGGGGTTTTTAGGAAGGTGATTCCATATGAAACTTGTGATTGTCAAGCATGGCACGCGTGATTAGTGATTTGTTATGAAGAAATATATATTATTTTATTATGGAAGATTATCGAGAAAATGTCGTGTCTGTATTTTAGGAAGGTGATCCCACATATATGGTGTAATTTCTGAATTCTGAATTACTTATTGTTTACATAATTGAATTGAATCAACACCTACCAAAGGAACCATGAAACAAGATCTCTCCTTAATGGGGTTTGGTTTTTTAATGGGAAGAAGAAAAACCAATGAGAGAAGGTGGGACGAAGTAAAACTGGACGAAAAAAAGCCAGACGAAAAAAAACCAGACGAAAATGATGGGACTATTCAACCAACTCATCCATTAGAAATAGAGATAATGACCCATATCACGCCAGCCATGCTGCCTCTATGACCCTCCATGACTCACCAAAGTTTTCCTGGTTAATCGCCGCCCCAAATGATCACCGGGAGCACCGACGCGCATGCGCCGACTACGTGTAACTCATCCCTGCACATAGCCGAGACTTTCTCTTACTATCACCCACTGAGATCTTGAAAAAAGAAAAGGCTTGTCCCCCGTTCACACGTCCGAATCGCAACACGTCGCCCTTTCGTACCGTTGGATGCGCCGGCCGGCACCCGCCGTCTCGATCATCGATCGCTACCGGAAGGAACCGTGTGTCCGCGGCGCCGCGCATGGCGTAGAGCACGCATGCTTGACGCTCCCGCATCGCACACCGTGTCGCGCGCTTCACCTACTACGTGCTGCACGGGGCCTATATATACACCTTCGATCGCTCTCCATTTTCCGCAGCACACTCGCACGAACACTTTGCATATCCTAGGAGCTCAGTCTGTCATCTACTAGCTGCTTCCTCTTTGCTTCTGAAGAACCCAAGCAGGTATGGCTGCCAAGGCGACCCTCGTCTGCTTCATGGTCATGGCCCTCGCGGCAGCGCTGCTGGCGGCGCCGGGCGCGGTGGAGGCGGCGACGTGCAGCCCGACGCAGCTGACCCCGTGCGCGCCGGCCATCATCGGGAACGCGGCGCCGAGCGCGGCGTGCTGCGGGAAGCTCAAGGCGCACCCGGCGAGCTGCCTGTGCAAGTACAAGAAGGACCCCAACCTGCAGCGCTACGTCAACTCCCCCAACGGCAAGAAGGTCTTCGCCGCGTGCAAGCTGCGCCTGCCAAGCTGCTGAGCGATCGACCCGTGAGCTCCATGCATCCATCTCCATCTCGTTTTGCACGTACGCTACGTGCGGTGTGGGAGTGTGGCATGGCATGGCTTTGTGATGTCACTTGAGGGCGTGAGGTAATAATAAATCGTACGAGAGTGTTATATTACGTATAAAGAGAGAGTGGAAATAAATCACGCTGATCGATCGATCGGTCATGTACTCTCTGTGGTATGGACCGAGTTGCCTCGACTTGTGTTATGTCAGTGTGAGTGTGACGATCATGTACTCTGTGTGGCACCATATGGTTGTACCAGCTATAAATATCCTGTTCTAATGTCTTGCATACTTTAGCCAAGCTGGGTGGCAGCCGATCCATTCGTCGTCGTTTTCGTCAAAATGAAAAATGAATCTGGAGAAAATGAGTGACGAACAAATCGAGCTGTCAGATAATATAATGCTCCCGTGTCGCTCGTGTGGGCAACACGGGCCAGAACAGAAGAAACCCAGGGGGAAGAGAACCCTAGCAGCCACCACCACGTTCAGAACAGAAGAAGGGATCCAAAGAACCATCGGAGATCTTCTTAGTTTTGATCATTTCATCTTCATCATCATCGCCCCCTTCACCTTTGTAAGAGGAATTTCAAGTTGCGAGAACAATTGTACTCTATTCAATCTCATCTGGATATCAAAACTATTTGAATTGTCCATTTCATTTTCTTGTGGATCTTCACGGTATTGTCTATATGGATTTCAAGGGTTCTATCTCTGGAGTGATTGATTTCTCTCTTATGATGCGTGAGTAATCCCCCATAGACGTGGGAGATGTAGGTGAGTGGTAAGATTCATCTATGCCTATTCTATATGTCGTCATTTGTATTTGCAGTAGTATGATCTGTTTAGTATGTTGTTATACTGTGGTGAACCCTATATGTGTGTTCAATTTAAGGGCCCAGGTAACACATATTGTTTGGGAAATCTGTGATCTCCGACGTGACAAGTGGAGATATCTATGAGGACCGAAGACAATATGAGATGACGGTGATCCGTTACACCTAATGCTTGGTTCCGATCCAAGGACCTTAATTATGGAAACGACCACTCTGTGGCAACGGTGAAGCAGGACCATAGAATGAAATATAATCCCGCGTAGAGGAGTTTCATAACCTTAGGGTGATCCGCCTACAGAACACACATATCAAATACTATGAGTATAATGCAAGGTAACTGGTATACCATCGCACTGGCACACTTGATATATTCTTACCATGAACTGAATTCTCTCTGCGCCTAATCTCTTCATTGCAGAAAACACCGCTCTCAATTTCGTTTACGTCATTTACTTATAAGAGTTTTTACCTTCGCTACTGTAAACCTCTTACCCTTGTTACTCTGGTTTATTCGTCTACTAGGACAGTAACACTTTATTGAAAAACTAGGACAGTAACAATATTTACAGAAGCTCAAGCAGTTACTTCACACAAGAACTATGACACCTTGTGTATGACAGAAGCGCCACTATAAATACTTTCATCTGCTCTTCGTTGGGACGATAACTAATTGAGATACTTCCACGAAAGTGCCACATAACCCCGTTTGGATTGCAGGCACCAATAAGCGCCATATTTCATCGGGCCCTCACATGAAGCTAGAGCAGGATAATGCATGGTACCGAGGCGAGACATTGCGGGCATGGCAAGGCATGCCAATGCTCTTGGAGGATGCCATGGATTGCGGCAACCGCACGCACGGTGACCATTCTCCAAGCAACGGGAGCATCGAAGCAAATCTCTTAGTAAGTCTCATGGTGCCCAGGAGTGAGGCATCTGCATCATGTACCGTGTAGCCAAGCAGGGGATGGGACCAGGGAGCCATCGTCGGGGCTAGCCACGTCGAGAGGCATGGACCCCACTGGGGCAACACCTCTTGCCACCCCCACTCGCCGCCGCCAAACACCCCATGCCCGGCTGAGTGAAGGCCCGGGCCGAGTCCTTGGCAAAAATCGGCATCATAGGGGCCAACACCACTTCATCATCATCGTTGATGCCGTCGGCAGCGAGCGAGGCCCATAAGCCAATGACTCATCCTGCCCCTAGCCCAGACCCACCGTGAGCGCAAGCCAAAGGGTAGCCATCGACGAAGGGGAAGCGGCGCCATCCTGATCTGGGCATGGGGAGGCGGGGTGACGACCACGGGGGCCAAATCGCGGGCGGACGATGCTCGCGGCTTGAGGACCCAGCCTGAGGAGGCTTCGACAAGAAGAACAACTATGACATTAAGGGATGACAAAGTCGGAGAGGAGTCCATGACAACAGCTAGGGAGACCAGGAGATGTCGGGGCGGGGAAGATCTGAAGGAAATATGCCCTAGAGGCAATAATAAAATTGTTATTTATATTTCCTTATATCATGATAAATGTTTATTATTCATGCTACAATTGTATTAACCGGAAACTTAGTACATGTGTGAATACATAAACAAAACTGAGTGTCCCTAGTATGCCTCTACTTGACTAGCTCGTTAATCAAAGATGGTTAAGTTTCCTGACCATAGACATGTGTTGTCATTTGATGAATGGGATCACATCATTAGAGAATGATGTGATGGACAAGACCCATTGGTTAGCTTAGCATTATGATCGTTTAGTTTTATTGCTATTGCTTTCTTCATGACTTATACATATTCCTCTGACTATGAGATTATGTAACTCCCGAATACTGGAAGAACACCTTGTGTGCTATCAAACGTCACAACATAACTGGGTGATTATAAAGATGCTCTACACGTGTCTCTGAAGGTGTTTGTTGAGTTGGCATAGATCAAGATTAGGATTTGTCACTCCGTGTAACGGAGAGGTATCTCTGGGCCCTCTCAGTAATGCACATCACTATAAGCCTTGCAAGCAATGTGACTAATGAGTTAGTTGCGGAATGATGCATTACGGAACGAGTAAAGAGACTTGCCAGTAACAAGATTGAACTAGGTATGATGATACCGACGATCGAATCTCGGGCAAGTAACATACCGATGACAAAGGGAATGACGTATGTTGTTATGCGGTTTGACCGATGAAGATCTTCGTAGAATATGTAGGAACCAATATGAGCGTCCAGGTTCCGCTATTGGTTATTGAACGGAGATGTGTCTCGGTCATGTCTACATAGTTCTCAAACCCGTAGGGTCCGCACACTTAACGTTCGATGACGATTTGTATTATGAGTTGTGTTTTGGTGACTGAAGTTTGTTCGGAGTTCCGGATGAGATCACGGACATGACGAGGAGTCTCAAAATGGTCGAGAGGTAAAGATTGATATATTGGAAGGTTATATACTGACACCGGAATGGTTCCGAAGAGGTTCGAGGATTTTTCGGAGTACCGGGAGGTTACCGGAACCCCCCGGGAAAGTTAATGGGCCTCATGGGCCATAGTGGAGAGACGGAGGAAGGCCACAATAGGTGGCGCATGCCTCCCCCTGCCCAATCCGAATTGGAAAAGGGGTGGGGGCACGGCCCCCCTTTCCTTCTCCCTCTCCCCTCTTTCCCCTTTCCCCTCTCCGTTGGAAGGAAGGGGCCGAATCCTACTAGGAATGGAGTCCTAGTAGGACTCCCCCCCCCTTGGTGCGCCTCCTCCTGGCTGGCCACCTCCTCCCCCTCTCCTTTATATACGGGGGCGGGGGGCACCCCAAAGGCACATCAATTGTTCTCTTAGCCATGTGCGGTGCCCCCTCCACAGTTTACTCCTCCGGTCATAGCGTCGTAGTGCTTAGGCGAAGCCCTGCGCGGATCACATCACCAACTCTGTCACCACGCCGTCGTGCTGACGGAACTCTTCCTCGACCCTCTGCTGGATCAAGAGTTCGAGGGACGTCATCGAGCTGAAGGTGTGTTGAACACGGAGGTGCCGTACGATCGGTACTTGGATCGGTTGGATCATGAAGACGTTCGACTACATCAACCGCGTTAACCTAACGCTTCCGCTTTCGGTCTACGAGGGTACGTGGACACACTCTCCCCTCTCGTTGCTATGCATCTCCTAGATAGATCTTGTGTGAAGTTAGGAAATTTTTTGAAATTGCATCCTACGTTCCCCAACAGGATCATTCCAGCCGGCATGGCGGCAGCAATGTATGGGGGGGGGGGGGGGGGCTGGGGGGGGGGGGGGGGGGGGGGAAGCTGAGCGATGGCGGTGAGCGCCCACGCATCACTTGCGAGGTCAGGAGAGCCTCATGCTTACCTGCGCGAGGACATCCTCTTGCTATTGGTTGCTCAAGGAACCGCCGGGGACCTCATCGGCCGTGGGAGGCTGAATGAGCGGAGGTAACCTCGCAGAAACTCGAAACGATCGAGAGTCCAGTTGGGAGGGATGGAGAGAAGACACCGCGGGGCTTCCGGATCCAGGCTGTATGGAGGTAGTCGAGGCCGGAGGGAGGAGATCAGGCCGGTGGCGCCTCGCGCGCGCCTGACACGCCCCTCCTTGCAAGAGCTATTTTGACATATTGTAGCTTGTGGCTTTTTTTGCGAAATTTGTAGCATGTTGCTGCACTAATGAAACAGGATGAAAACCTCATTTGAAGGTTTTTCAAAATTCTAACAAAAATATGTTATGTTGGAGACGTGAGGTTATATAAAATATGTGAAATTTGATATTGAGACCCATATTTATTTGCATTTTTATGCCTCCCAACGAATTTGATTTTGAACGTGAAACTTTACAAGTTTGTAGAACACCATCTCTTCAACATACCGTATTTTTTTTTCCAAAATTTTAATATTCTTGGTAACATACTGTTCACTTGATTTTAGTTGGTCTCCATCGTAACTTGGATTTCACCTGATTTTATTTGTCGTTTTTTGAAAGATCTAGCTTTTGCCGGTTTCACTGATTTAGCAGAAAGCATGCCGAAAACAAGTGATGATCAAGTGATCATGGATAGTACATGGAAAAAATGAAAGAGGAAAAGAAAAAAGGAACTACTAAGCCTCTATCTCGTAGGCAGATCCCCAAAAAGGGGCTCTAAGTTCTTTGCACCCGCGAGCTTCCACTGCTCAATGTTTCTTCTAATTGCTGAAATGACAACCAACATGTTTGGGATCTTTTCCCTGAAAACACACTCATTTCTTTCCTTCCGTATTTCCCAGGCGATCATCAGGATCATGGTCCTGATGCCCTTATTGTCCGAGTGAGAGGCCCTTCTGACAATGGATATCGAAGCTTTTGTGGGGCTAGAGTGATCCCTTCCAGATGGGAGCAGAGAAGAGCAGCCAATACAGGTCGCAACCTCCTGCCAAATCCTCAAGGAGAAGGGATGGCTCCATAGCAAGTGCATCGAGCACTCAGAAGTTTCCAAGGCACGCTGACCAGAAATAACCATTGGGCGAACCTCTCCTCTGAAGCCGGTCATTGCACCATAGCCGCTCATGGTGCAAAAGCCAGGTGGAAATTTTGATTTTACCTGGCGCCCAAGAGCCTTCCAGATCAAAGATTTCATACCAGCTGGCACGGCCGCTTCAAATTGCATTTTATAAGCTGAGCTCGCTTGCGAAGGATAAGGACGATGAGTGGCGGCGCGGCCACGAGTAGCAGAAGAAGAAGTACATCGACCTCGTCAGCTCCGACGAGGAGGACTGGCCGACGACTGAGCCCCTCCACTGCGTCGGCCTCGTCGCCGCGGGCTTGTCCATTTTGGTAGCCGCCGCGAGCCCGCAGACCCCTCCCCCCCTTCTAGTAGTAGAATGTACTCCCTCTGTCCCACAATATAACAGCGTTTTTTACACTACGCCAGTGTAAAACAAAATGCTCTTATATTATGGGACGGAGGGAGTAGTATATATGTAGTATGTATGATCTATGTAGTATGTTGTGATGAACTATGAATAATCAATGTGGTTACAATTTCTCCCGCGAAAGCTTTTTTAAAATTATACAATTTCATATACGGGATCTATTCTGCAGCGCACGATTTTGCCCCGCAAAATAGATCTTCCTCAAACTATAAATGCGTTATGTGGGTCGGCATTATACAGGGTCTGCTAGAGTTGCTCTTATCGAGGAATTCCCTTGATCGGTGTCTTCAAACTCGGAGAGTCTAAGGGAAAACAGAATTCGGTCTCCCTTAAGGGGGAAACATAGAATTGTCCAACTGAAGCACCACATCTGGACGACTTGTAAAAAAAATACTTGTTTTTTTCATGGACTGTCATGGGCTCAAATTTAAGGGTCAGTTATAGTACGCACGGGCCTATGCTCCAGTTAATGGGAAAGGCCCAAAGCATTGGCTGGAGAGCGAGCGAGGGGGGAAGGCGCGCAAATTCTCTCGTTCTCCCGCCTGAAACTCCCTCTCTTTTTTCGACCACCCACCGATTCCCCATCGGCCGCCCCTCTTTTTTCCGTCTCGTAGTTTCTCCAGCGATTATTTCGCTCACCGCAAACGGACATCAAAATTCAAGGTATGGTCTTCGCAGCCTGGATTTATCGGAATAGATACCAGAAATTTCGTCGGGATCTTTGTTGAAGAAACCATGTGTAGATCCTTGCCCATCCAGTTCAATTTGTGCTAGATTTCCTTTCCTGTACCCAACGTGTTCAGATCTGCTAGTGTGCTCGTCGGGTATACAATTTTTAGCCCTTCTTCAGTTCTTCTGTGGTATGGTATGGGGATGGTCGCTGATTCATGAGCTGATTTATTGGGGGGAAAAGGCCCGTGGTTAGATCTCTAGACGGACGAGGTTATTTCGCCTTTTCTTGGTGCGATTTGTTGTATTTTTGTAGCTTCTTGAATTCCTCTGACAATTTTTATCCCCTTTTTGTCTGTGAAGATGGCAGAATCTGCAGCACTTGCTTCTGATCCTAAGAGGCTAATCAGAAAGTTGGATGGGATCCTGGCACTGACAGAGCAAATCCCTACAAGATCTACCGCTGACTACGCTACCCTGACAGAAGAAGAGATATGGGACGAGTGTCTCGAGTGGCTAACATCGATGTGGCCACATCGGCTAAATGTTATACTAGGGGATCAAATGGGAGCTGGGGGTGTAATCCCAACACTTGTGTTTCTTGACCGTCTCAAAGAGAATGGCCAGCATGGTCCATACCTGATAGTTTCTTCTCTGGACAAGGACAACGGCATTGGAGACTGGTTGAGACAGATAAGGTAAAGTTTCTAAGTTTACACTGCATTTCACTGTTAGTTCATATCTTACATGGGGATTACATGGTTTCAGGCTTTTTCCATCTATGAAGGAACTGCTGTACTTTGGAAACCAACAGGGTCGCGCAACAATGAGGAAACAGTTTGCGCGAAAGCTGTTGGCCCTGATTTCCCGATCATACTGACCACATATAATATGGTCATGGTAGAAAAGCAATGGCTTGCTCAGTATGACTGGAAATATGTTGTTGTCGACGAGGTGATGGAAAAACACTTATATCAATAATAATCATTTTATCCCTTATCCCTTTTGTATTTACATGTCATTTCCATGCTTCTTTTTCCAGGGCTATCAACTCAAGAAAAGAGAACACGAAGTATTGGAGGCGGTAAAGCGCCAGCCAATGGATCATAAGCTCCTTTTGATAAGGGAGCCTTTCCAAAATAACCTAGCAGAGCTGTGGTCGCTATTGAACTTTGCTCTGCTTAATGCATTCTCATCTCGTGAGGAATTTGATTCGTGGTATGATTTGCTATTTAACACTCAAAGTCCTTCAAAGTTATGAACAGTCTATATATGCTATTCTATATCTCATTCATGTTCTTCATGAGCTAGAAGCACTCCCTGTGCCCAAATTGCTGTTGTGATGCTAAACTGCATTTCTTGATTATACTTACAGTTACCTGAATTTTCTGATGGAATGTTACCTATCTTCCAGAATCGTTTACTGCGCATGGCATTGGCCTTATAACTGTTATATTGGTATATGAATTTAATAGAATTGACATGCCGATTGTTGTTCCAGCCCAAACATCTATCAGGATTTGTAAAGGTAGAATGGTCCTAAGAAGCACATAATGTCATCAGAACATTGTAAACGTATCTGTTAAACTAGGGGAAAACAAATTTTCTTACTATCAGTTATCTGCCATAAGCTCATAATTCAGTGATTTTTCTATTTAAATACTACTCTTGGAACATATTCTTCTGCAGTTGTATGTAAAAACTACAGTGCTGCTACTAAATTGTCTATCAAATATTATCATATATTTAATACTTTGTATTTTGTTTAACTGTATTATATATTTTTATGTTATGTTTGCTGAGAAACATACTTACAAATCAAGTAAGATTCATATATTTCTAACAATTAAGCTACTTGTTAAATATTCTGTGTATTACTTTTTTTGGCCTCGGCTGACAACCACCTACTTTAAAGGTTTGATAAATCTGGGAAAGAAGGTGAGGAACAACAAATTGAAGAGGAAAGA
The DNA here is from genome assembly GCF_003073215.2 of Triticum urartu. Lineage (NCBI taxonomy): Eukaryota > Viridiplantae > Streptophyta > Magnoliopsida > Poales > Poaceae > Triticum > Triticum urartu. The sequence continues at coordinate 540,216,786 of NC_053022.1, forward strand.
AGGGCCCTTCTTTCGAAGCTTCATGCCATTTTGCGCCCATTCCTTCTAAGGGACATGAAGGGGGCTGTCCAAAACAGGGTTCCACAAAACAAAGGTGCCACATGCTACAAGACTAAAGTTGTTCAGAACTCGGATGCAATTAGCATCACATGCTCCGGTGACAACGCGACAAAAGAAGGCGCAAAGACTGATGGTGAGAGTTGTCAAGAGGTATCAGCAGAGGTTGTTGGTGAAACTGATGGTGAAGGTAGTCCTAACACGCAAATCGGTCAATTGGGCCTGGAAGTGAAAGTTAATAAGGTCATTAAGAGGCCGAGAACAAACGATGCACCTATCTCACCAGTAGGCGAAAGCAATCCAGCTGTGCATGTGCAAGTGCCAAATTCAAGTTCCCCTGAAATAATCTTCGAGGCACTCAAAAACATACCTGACTTAGCCCGTAGCGATATTCTGAGAGCCTACAGTGCTCTTACCCGTGATGATCGCCGATTTGAGTCTCTCATGGCACTCCCGATGGACATGAGAAAGGATTGGCTGCTCATGGAGATTGGAAACAACTAGTGCTTGCTCTGTCGCTCCAGCAGTATGAATGCGCCTGCATGTTTAGATGTTATCTGATGGAATTCATGCTCCTGATGCTCCCTCCCTGATTAGTTAAGTCTCACTTAGTGTTGGAACCATGTGATGCCTGCCATGGCCCAGGAGCAATGCTGTATATATGCAGTTATTCATATGATATCCTTAACTAGTACTAGTATGAAGTCTCCTTTCTCAACTGCAGTGCCATTTACTTGTGACTCCTGAGAACATGCATTTGATACTGAGTGTTAAATTGTCGCAAAGAATTAAATCAGATGCATTTACTTGTTTCTGCTAGTATAGGTGAACCATGCAGGTTATTTCCTGCTCCTACTTTGTTGAACTTTAGTTTTGGCGCTTCTCCAAGACTCGGACTCTCGGGCTTAACACTGACGAAACTCGCGAATCTACAGTGTTTCCTTAGCTAGGAGCACGATCTGAAACACTAGAATGATGGTCTACCGTGGACTCGTGAATTTAATTACTCGAGGTTCACCGACGAATATCCGCGGGCGTAGCTAGTCGATAGGTGGCAAAGTCAGTCTGGTGATCCATATGCATCATCTGCACATAGGATCCGGGGATCTGAATGTCCCGCTCCACTTGGCAAAGAAAAGAATCGTCTTCCCTTCTTAGATTAGACGAGGAAACGTGCTTAGTATTTCCATGAAAGTCGTTCGATGATGTCAACAACTGTCGAAAGGGAAATGGACATGGACAGGCAGCCGTCACCTTTGGCCTTTAATTGGGTCATATGACATCGTGGGCCTACCTGACAGGGATTCTTTCCTTAGTGGTGCGTCGTTAGTAAAGCTTGTTTGGTCTATAGGCTTCCATCTCAACGCAGCAATTTTATTGCAACCCATAAGCTTGAAAAAGCAGTGGCCAAGAAGTCGTTAATGTAGACCACAAGATGTCGGCAGTCACGATCGAGAAAGATCGCTATCCTAAAGAGTTGGTAACGAGGATGGCCAGAAGATAAACCTAACTATGGCCAAACAGAAGCGGGGGCACAAACCTCGCAAGTTTCCCGATGAAGCCCCATCTGGTCGAGCTTCATCGGATGAAGAAGGAATCAAAGAAAAAAAACAGGCCGCAACATCATTCCCTCCATAGGGCGATAGCAATCACCTTAGACAAAAATGAGGCCCAAGATTTTATCCTAATTGAACCTCCACACACCTTGTGCCAATGTCAAAAAGGATCCAGGAACGAGGACATGACCCTTGTTGTTGATGGTGTCATCGTCTCACCACAGCTAGAGTAATTGACAAAAAACTACCACATTTCACGTTACTGTCCCACAAAACTACCACATTTTGAAAACTGACCAAAAACTCCAAATTAGTACTAATTTTGTGAAAAAAAAACTACCAGGTCGAGTTAAAGACAGATTTAACCGGTTTAAACGCGATTCTAACAGATTTGGCCCACCGGTCAGGACGGCGACCACGCTAACGGCTAACGGCGCTCGCCTGCCGCCCGTTAGCGACCGCGGGGCGGTGTCCAGGAGCAGCGCGCGGAGGTCGTCGGTGCCGGTGTGGGAGAGGTCGATGTCGTAGACGTCGTACCCGAGGAACCTCGCCATCGCAGCGACGAACGTGGACTTGCCCGTGCCGGGCGGGCCGTAGAGCAGGTAGCTCCGGCGCTAGACACGGCCCAGGCGGTGGTAGTAGGAGCGACCCTTGAGGAAGCTCTCCAGGTCGGCGGGTCTTGAGCTCCGGGTCCATGGCGACCGTGTCAAGCGTGGCCGGGTGGGTGAAGGGGGTCGATGCCAGCGCGGCGCGAGGCGCTGGTGTTGGCGTAGAGCCGCAGCTCGCGGCGGCGCAACTCCATCTCATCGGCGATGGACTTGATGTGCTGCAGGTAGGGGCGCAACACGCGTGTGCGCTCATGGCGGCGCACACGGAGGGCCAGGCGCTCCCCGCCGTTGGTCCACACGAGGCGCGCGCCGAGGAAGGCGTCGTGCGTGGTGTGGCCCGGGCCGAGCTGGAGAGAGAAGTCGTTGCTCTTGCTGGCGGAGGAGAGCACGCAGGCGGCGTCCGCGTCCTCGAGCGACGGCAGCGACGCCACGTAGGCCGCCGCCTTGCGGAAGAGCGGGTTCACGGCCCCGTCGCCGCCGCCGGCGACGAAGCGCGGCACCTCGTAGTACTGGTACGCCTGCGCCCACTCGTCCGCCCACCCCACAGCCGGCGGGCCGCGTGCGCCGCCGACTTGTACGACCGGGTCCGACCGACGGCTAACGGGCGGCAGGCGAGCGCCGTTAGCCGTTAGCGCGGCCGCTGTCCTGACCAGTGGGCCAGCTCTGTCAGAAAGGCGTTTAAACCGGTTAAATCTATCTTCAACTCGATTCGGTAGTTTTTTGTCACGAAATCAGCACTAATCTGCAGTTTTTGGTCAGTTTCAAAATGTGATAGTTCTACGGGACGGTAACGTGAAATGTGATAGTTTTCGTCAATTACTCCCACCGCTAGCTAGACACTTAGAGTCAACCCTGCTTAAAGTTAAGGTGAAAAGAGACTCCAGAGACAACCTAAGCGGGGTTCCAAAACCTCGCCGGCTTCAGAAATATTGTAGTACTTATAATGAAAAGTTCATGGAAAACACGTTTAAGAGCTTTAAAAATTTCTCACAAAAATATGTTTTGTTATAAAACGTGATGTCATATAAGCAGATGAAATTTGATATTAGCATGATTTTCATAATAACTTGAGATTGACGAAACCACCATAGACATCTTCATAGTCGATGAGAACGTCTTCTCCCAATGAATGAGCATCACTGAAAACGTTGAAATAAATTTAAAGAATTGCGAGCACCGGTGCAAAAGACTTGAACCCTGGTGGGCTCGTTCCACCACAAGAAACCTAACCACCTCAACTAAGCTCAGTTCTTTCACTTGATTTTCATTGGTCACCATGGTAACATGATTTTCACCGTATATTTTCTCATATTTTACTATTTATAGTTTTTCTCACATTCTTTCTCCAACGAGCGTGCATGTGAAGTCACAATACTCACGTCATGGGTCGGTTGATCGTTTCTTCCACCCCGTGTGGATCAGAGAGGTGAATGAACTCCACCTGCAAGTTTTCAGAAATGAGGGTGGAGTATGCAGGTTATTTCCTACTTTGTTGATGTTTCATTTGGCGCTTCTCCAGGACGTGGACTCTAGGACTTGACCGGCCGAAACTCGCGAACCCCTGTGTTTTCCTTAGCTAGGAGCACAACCTGAGACACTAACAATGGACTCTCGTGGTTGTGGAATCGACAGCTTAATAATTAACTAAATAGCTACTCCAAAGTTCACGTCGTCTATCCGTGGGCGATGGCGTATGCCGGATGTAAACGTGTGCAAGGAAATGGCGTTAACTTTTGTTTGTTTTCACTGACGATCCAACGTGTTCATTTTTGTTTCTCTCCCTGAACAAAGAAAGAACATTCTGTTCTTTGATTATTAGACAGGGAAAACGTGCTTATTAAAGGTGTTCGACAATGTTAAAAATGTGATACGTAACAACTTTAGACGAGAAAAGGCTACCGGAGACCCACCCGCCCCATGTAACCAATCAAGCCTCGCCACGTACGCGCCCGCCCACCATTTCCCGGCCTCCACCAACCTTCGGCGAACTAGCCCATCGTCCCCGCAGGTCAAAGTCTCTCTCTCGCGCGCGCGAGCGGCCGCCACCAATCCAAACGACAGAGCAGAACAAATGTATCCAGCCGATCGAGCGTGTACCTACCGCTACCTGCGTGCCGTGCCAGCGTGCTGCTAGGCTGCTAGCTTCCTCGACCAATCGGTATCGCCATGCCGCTCCTCATCCTCCTCTGTGTCCTGCTACTGGCCGCCGGGCTCGAGCTCGCCCGCGGCTACCCGACGGCCGGCGCCGGCGACGCCCGCGCCTACAACTCAAGCATGTGCCAGGGGTCCTTCGCGTGCGGGGGGCTCAACATCCACTACCCGTTTTACCTCTCCAACGAGTCCATGGTCGTCGACGGCGTGTCCCAGTCCTACTGCGGCTACCCCGGCATGGCCGTGCGCTGCGACGACAGCCGCGCCAACGCCACCGCCACGCTCCGGCTCGCCGGAGGCACCAACTACACCGTCCTCGGCATCGACTACGACAACCACACCATCACGCTCGCCGACGCCGACGTCTCCAACGGCGTCTGCCCCATGGTCCGCCACAACGTCAACATCCCTCGCGAGGCCTGGCTCAACTTCACGCCCACCGGCAACAGCACCATCTCCTTCTTCCTCGACTGCAACTTCACCACAAACGTCACCGTCGCCCCTCTGCCGCCGCCTGAGCTCGTCCCGATCAACTGTACCGGCTTCGAGCGAGGGCGCGGGTCGTCGTTCCTCGCCACGCAGCTCGGCGCGCCGGACGGGAACTGGGCACGGGCGTGCAAAGAGGTGTACGTGGCGCCCGTGCAGACCGGCGAGTGGCTGACGAGCCCGGAGTACCGCGGGCGGCTCGGGAGCGGCGGGTACGGCGACGTGCTGCGTCGCGGGTTCCGGCTCAGCTGGGACCCCAGCGCCGGGCCGTGCTTCAAGTGCGAGCTGTCCGGTGGGCGGTGCAGCTACGACCAGCCCGGCGGGTTCCTCGGCTGCCTCTGCTCCGACGGCCGCGTGCGCAACATGGACTGCGGTAAGATTCAGAACCCTCTGTGTTTTTGGTCTGCACGAGTCATGGTTACTTTCAGCAGCAGAGCAATCTGCTTGCATTTCGGTACTATCTGGTGGAATGGAACACAACCCCTCCGGCGGCGGAGCTGACCGCCGGTCATCGTTGGCGGGCGGTGGCCGTCACCAGTTTCTTTCCCTTCTAGACCCAGTCTTGACGCGTGCCACGGGACCAAAACTGGATTCCGACGGGTGACGCCGGGCGAACCAGTCCGCTGCCTCCACGAGATGCGCCCGAAACGTTTGACTTCAACCTCGGCTCCGCCATGAATTTCGTCTGGTCGAGCCGTCAAGGCGGGAGGAAGACGAACCGGCCCGTAAAATACCCCGTCCTGCTGACCCCCGACAACGCCACGTCCTTGTTTCCAGAACACCAGTCACTGTACTCGGCCGTCCTCCCTTGACCTGTCACCATGGACCAATGGACCATGACCGTTGCAGAGGAATGCATGGCCATCTTAAGCACCAGAACACTACAAACTCTGCTGGCACATACTACATTCCGTTTGTGCACACACATTGCTCGTCATGTTGCGTCTAGCGCGGGAAGCAGTCGACCAAATGCGTTGCCTGCATTCCGTGCGGCTCCTCGTCGGCCTGCTGATCCTCCCGTCGGCGCCGCGAGCCGTGCCGCAGCCACCGCCCGACCCCGGTGCCTACTTCCGGTATACCAACTGCACGCCGACGCCATACCAGTGCGCGCCACTCGCGTTCGATGTCAACTACCCATTCGCCGTCGACGGCGTGGCCCGGCCGGACTACTGCTCCTCCCCGGGCCACCGCCTCTTGTGCGTGAACAGCACGCTGACGATCAGCATGAACTCCGGCGGGTCATTCCAGGTCACGGGCATCGACCTCGGCAACCAGGTGCTCACCGTGATCGACCAGAGCCTGGCCCACGAGTCGGCGTGCCCGCACGTGTACCGCGACACGACAATCGACGCCGCCATGTTCGAGTACACGGACCGGGACCGGTTCCTGACGGCCTACGTGAACTGCACCAGCGCAAGCTCGACGTTGCCGCCGGTGTACGATGCCTTCGCCTGCGTCGCCGGGGGGCGGTCGTACTACAGGCTGGATAACGGCACGTCGGCGCCGGAGGACGTGCTGAGCCTGGGGGTGGTGTGCAGCTCGACTTTGGTCGTCCCGTACGACTCGGCCATGGCGGATGCGCTGGCCGCCGGGAACGCTACCCTCGGGGATGCCGTCCAGGGCGGGTTCTCGGTGCGGTGGAAGGCCGGCGCCGGGTGGTGCGGCGAGTGCCAGGCCTCTGGAGGGCGCTGCGGGCACGACAGCAGAGCGCAGGACGATCACACGTGTTTCTGCCCCGGCGGTCAGGCTATCGGGTCGTGTCCTTCGTCAGGTTCAGGTACCTCGTGATTGATCTGAGGAGTATAACTGGTTGGTCAACGATCTTCTATTCATCCAAAATGTTCTGGTCAGCCAAATTCAGGGACATGTGGTATTGGTTTACGATTACTTGCGCAAGTCTAAGCAACCGTAAGATGTCCTAATTCCTGACTAATCTGTTTACTGGTCATGGAAGACTTCTCTTCTTCGACGCTGACACTTCATCCACAAGTACGGAGTATGTATGAATCTTTGACTATAGTAAATCAGGACGAAGTAGGTAGGATGATGACATAGGCACAAACGAGGTAGTACTATGAACTAGACCGTTTCCTGAAATCCTCCACATTTAGCATATTCTCTACTTCATATGTTTCGTCAAAATTTGGTTTCATAATATCCACACGTTGTTTAAATTTAGGACCCTCATAAGTGTCACATGTGTGGTTCGAACACATGGCAACTCCGAGCATTTTTTATGGCAAATTTAGTGACGCACTGACGCGATAATGGCAACTTTAGTTGTTAAGAATGACAAAAAAACGGATGGCAACTTTCAACTTTTTTAGTGACAATTTTAATTGTAAAAACGTCAGGACCAGATTACCTCGTGCCACACACGTGTGACACTTTTCATTTAGGTAAATCTAAGCCGTGCCTGACTAGAGTTAGAACTTATAACTAGTCTGTTCCTTCTTCCTTGCTTTCCTTCCGTCATAGAATGAATTTTGACATTGATTCTTGATCTTGCAGGGCCAAAGAAAGCGAGCAAAAAGACAATAATAGCAGTAGGTAAGTACCAAAATCCATCATCCACACGGACCAATTCAAATATTTTTCCTCCGTCTGTTATTACAAATTCAAGCATCAATCTACATGTTCTAATCGCCATTTGTAATTACAACCCCAGGATCCTCCGCAGCAGCTCTCGTTCTGTTCGTGCTTCTGGTAGTGGTGTTGTTCCTGTACATCCGCAAGAGGAGGCAGTACAAGATGACCTCGTCGTCGAGGCTCCTCAAGTACAGTAACTCCGGCGGGACACCCCGCTCCAGAGGCGGCAGCGACTTGGAGTCCAGCAGCGTCCACAACCTGCAGACGCACCACTTCGCCTACGAGGAGCTGGAGGAGGCCACCGGCGGCTTCAGCGACACCCGCGAGCTCGGCGACGGCGGCTTCGGCACCGTATACAAAGGCCAACTCCGGGACGGGCGCGTGGTGGCGGTGAAGCGGCTGTACAACAACGGCTCCCGGCACGTGGAGCAGTTCCTGAACGAGGCGGCCATCCTGTCGCGGCTACGCCACCCGAACCTCGTCACCTTCTACGGCTGCACGTCCAGCCGCAGCCGGGAGCTGCTGCTGGTGTACGAGTACGTGCCCAACGGCACCGTGGCCGACCACCTGCAGGGCCACCGCGCCGTGGAACGGGCGCTGCCGTGGCCGCTCCGCCTCAACGTCGCCGTCGAGGCCGCCGCCGCGCTCGCCTACCTCCACGCCATCGACCCGCCCGTGGTGCACCGCGACGTCAAGACCACCAACATCCTCCTCGACGCCGACTTCCACGTCAAGGTCGCCGACTTCGGCCTCTCCCGCCTCTTCCCGCTCGACGGCGCCACGCACGTGTCCACGGCGCCGCAGGGCACCCCGGGGTACGTGGACCCGGAGTACCACCAGTGCTACCAGCTCACCGACCGCAGCGACGTGTACAGCTTCGGCGTCGTGCTCGCCGAGCTCATCTCGTCCAAGCCCGCCGTCGACGTCACCCGGGATCGCGACGAGATCAACCTGGCCGCCATGGCCGTGGGCATGATCCAGCGGTCGGAGTTGGACCAGCTGGTGGACGCCGAGCTTGGGTATGGCTCTGACGAGGCCACGACGAGGGCGGTGACGATGGTGGCGGAGCTGGCGTTCCGGTGCCTGCAGCAGAACAGCGAGATGCGGCCGCCGATCAGGGAGGTGCTCGACGGTCTCAGGGGCATACAAGAGGGCGGCACCAAGGAGACGAAATACGACGTCGTCGTCATCCCCCGCTCCCCGAACACCGTGCACGCTCCTTGGGATAGCATGAGCACCACCCCGAGCATCAGCCAGTAGTGTACGTTGGAATCAATGGTCGGAGCTTCACACCGTGCACGCTCCTTGGGACAGCATGAGCACTACGCCGAGCGTTAGCCTGTAGCGCGTATGGACGGATCTTCAAAATGTCACCTCCCCTCCTCAGCAAAGATGAATGTAAATAGAAATATCGGTTGTGTTATACTAGGAGCGAAAACTTGTAACTCGTCCTAGTGTGTTGTTTCAGTTTGCATTTGTCCCCTATAAAAGCACAAGGCAGATCAAAATCATCACCTGAACCGTCTGATTACAAAATCTAAAGGTTCAAAACCTTTCAATGTTAAACACCAACGACGTTGAGCACACCCCGGCTCGTTAAGCACTCAGGTCCAACACTAACTAGTAAAATGTCCGTGTATTGCCACTGGCTTTTGAACTCGTTTTCTGGTTGCATCGCCTTCCAACGATATCATCTTGGGACCCTTGTCAATGGATTTTTTATTTAGGGTCCACATAATCCACCTTCATCTCTCTCATAGTTAAATTATACATTCAGAGTTTTTTGTTCGAACTACAAAGCAAAAGAAGATAAACCAAAATACAAGTAAACCAAGCCAGTGCACAGATGGTTATTGCATCTTCAGTTTCCTTGCCCAACTCCTCGACCCGTCCCGCGCATCGCCTCCAGGGGCGACACGGGCGGAGCCCTAGATCCAACTGACATCAGGCCTCCCCCGTCTCCTACCTCCCCTCGCCGTCGCCGGAGGAGGTCGTCAGACTAAGTCCATGCGGCGGACGGCGGCGGCGGGGCGTTTCGCTGCGCAGCAGCGTGTTCATCGGTGGTGGGAGGCTCTCGTTTTCCCCGGCTCGGCGGCGCAGCCGCAGCGGCATCCTACGCGGATCTCACGCTCAAGCTTCCGGCAGGCCAAGGCGGGTGAGGAGGGGTGGCGGCCCTCCTACCCCTGATCGTGGGCGTCGTGGCGGCCTCGATGTCCCAACGGCTCCGGCGGCCCTGCGGCTGTGGCGTCCCGGTGGTTGGCTTCTCCGCGGACGCCCCATGTGCAGCGACGGCAGCTCCCAGTGTGCAACGGCGCCGGCTCTCGACGCAGTCTCGCGCTTTCGGATCCGGCCGGCGCGGGTGCGGAGGGGTGGCGGTCGTCCTGCCCCTGCTCGTGGGTGAGGTGCTCTCGTCTGCGTGGTAGCTGCATGCTGGTTGCTGCCCTTTGGCTGCCTGAGATGGGGGAATTCGGATCTGGCAGGCGGCCAAATCTGGCTTGCCGGTGCTGCTCTGGCTGCCGGTGAGGAGTGGTTTGTGGTTTCTCTACGATGTTGCTGGCGTGGTATCTTCATGGAGATGGGTGAGCCAGTGGAGGTGCTATGCGTGGGGGTGTCGGTGGTGATGGGTGCTCCAAGCGAAATTTTGCCAGGTTCTTGCCGGCCGGCGGCATCGGCGTCCGTGGGCGTCGTTTCACCTTCTTGGAGGCGCCGTCGTGGAGCCTCGTGTCCGCCACCCTCGGACCTTGCTCTTTGGGTGAAAGCCTAAGGCCCGGCTGGGTCAGGTGACGGCTTCGTCATTGTCGCTTCCCCCTTGGGGGTGTTGCCTTGAAGAGTTTTGGATCCCATTTGCGTGCTCCATGGGCTGGACGCTCGCGACATTCACTACAAGAAATATGTCAACTAGTGACCTTCTGTCAGTGACCCTAAAAGAATTGGTCATAGATCTATGACCATTTGAGACCAATTGGTCAAAAGCTGTTCGGGAGGCTCCAAACCCTAAACCATTGCGACCATTTTGATCAGAAAGGTCGTAATTTCCTTACACGAAATGGTCATAAAGCAAACAGTGCTAGTCCGCTGTCTTATTTCTAGTTGTTAATGACCAATATAGATGGTCATAGCCTTGTAAATTGTGGTGGGTTGCGATGACTAGGCGCCATCTCATCAGTTTTGCCTATGTGTCATGTCCATATGTCAATTTTTGCCCTAGGTTGTGAAGCAACCTATATTTCTGTTATTCCAAAAATTCCCAAAAAATTCTCATAAATTGATTGGATCATAACTTCATCAAATATGTCAAAAACCTTCCTTTCCTAGTTCAAAAATAATTCAACAATATTCATTTTCCTATTCTGTTCAAAGCAGCACTTTGTGAAGAAAGTACCACTTTGGCATGTCCAAATAGTATACATTTTCTACAGTGCTTTCCTATGTCCAAATAACCATCCTACACCAAATGCCAGCTCAATCCATTCATTATTTTGAGCCCAGCTTCAACATTCGTATTTATGTCCAGTGTGGTACTTTGCAAAGCAAGTACCACCTAGGCTCCTCCTTTTGAGCTGAAAATTTGTGAAGACGGTCTTCTTAGTAACTGATCATCCTTAGCCAAAACTCAGGCCCATTAGCCACGTACATTTCCCGTACCACTAATCAAACACTTGACTGCTAATTCATGTTTGAGCATCGATCGGTCTCCTCGTGAGAATCTTATGTTGTAATTTTCTTCCTAGCACCTACCTGGGGAGTGCCCAACTCACTAGACATGCCTAGGCCGCCCAGAACACATGGCAACGCCACGGCCACGCGGTGACCACGCGGCGGGCATGCGAGTTTACGCGCTCTAGAGTTGCGGCCATCGGCCACCGCCCAAACCTCGACGTATCGCCACCAAACCATGTATTTATGATTAAATAGGTAATTATGTAACTAGAAATGATTTTTGGAAAAAATAAATAGCAAACTATGAGGCAGCTGCAGTTCAAATTTGACCCGCTTTCAACTGAATCGGCGGAAATTTGTCTTTTTCACGAGAGGTGGATCAAAACTTTTTACACACAACCATTTTATCAATTGTGCATTAAATATGTCCTAGTATTTTAGAAAATTGATTTGGTCCAATTTTGCAACAATTATTTGCGAGGTCCTTCACAAAAAAACCTCCTTTTGGGCACTCGAAAAATGGAAAATGGTTTTTTCGTCTCAAGAAAATGAAAACTTCCTTATGCAATATTGTTTGCCATTCCAAGATGCACCCTTGTGCACAATATGAGATCATTTGAACAAACTATGCCTTGAATGTGGCCATAGGATTGATCATTTGGCTTGAAAGCCATGAATCTTCACGCATGATAACTCATTTCTGATAACACTTTTTTTAAAAAGAATTGCTGTATTACAAGTTTATTATTGTTCCTGGTAACTTGGTCATATATAATGACACAATGCGTAGGTTTTCCAATTTTTTGGTTTTTTTTGAAATTTTTATGCCCGTTTCAAAATGCGGTCAAAACGACGGAATGACCGTTCCTAGCTAGTGGTTGAATCTTGGATTTTTTTGGTGTTTCTCTGATTAAAATTACACAATGCGTAGGTTTTCCAATTTTTTTGTTTTTTTTGAAATTTTTATGCCCGTTTCAAAATGCGGTCAAAACGACGGAATGACCGTTCCTAGCTAGTGGTTGAATCTTGGATTTTTTTTGGTGTTTCTCTGATTAAATAGATACTTATGTACCTATAAATGATTTTCGAAAAAAATAAAGAGCAAACTACAAGGCAACTACAGTTCAAATTTGACCCACTTCCAGCTAAATCGGCGGAAGTTTGTCTTTTTCACCAGAGGTGGATCAAAACCTTTTACACCCTACCATTTGGTCAATTGTGCATTAAATATGGCCTAGTATTTTATAAAATTGATTTGGTCCAATTTTGCAACAATTATTTGGGAGGTCCTTCACAAAAAAACCTCATTTTGGGCACTCGAAAAATGGAAAACGTTTTTTTGTCCAAAAAAAATGAAAACTTTCTTAGGCAACATTGTTTGCCATTCCAGTATGCACCCTTGTGCACAATATGAGATCATTTGAACAAAATATGCCATGAATGTGGTCATAGGATTGATCATTTGGCTTGAAGCCATCAATCTTCACGCATGATAGCTCATTTCTGATAACATTTTTTTAAAGAATTGCCGTATTACAAGTTTATTATTTTTCCTGGTAACTTGGTCATATATAATGACACAATGCGAAGGTTTTCCAATTTTTTGATTTTTTTGAATTTTTATGCCCGTTTCAAAATGCGGTCAAAACAGCGGGAATGACTGTTGCTAGCTAGTGGTTGAATCTTGGAATTTTTTTGGTGTTTCTCTGATTGAATAGATACTTATGTACCTAGAAATGATTTTTAGAAAAAATAAAGAGCAAACTACAAGGCAGCTACAGTACAAATTTAACCCACTTCCAACTGAATCGGCGGAAGATGGTCTTTTTCACCAGAGGTGGATCAAAACTTTTTACACCCAACCATTTGGTCAATTATGCGTTAAATATGGCCTAGTATTTTATAAAATTGATTTGGTCCAATTTTGCAACAATTATTTGGGAGGTCCTTCACAAAAAACCTCCTTTTGGGCACTCGAAAAATGGAAAATGTTTTTTTGTCCAAAGAAAATGAAAACTTCCTTAGGCAACATTGTTTGCCATTCCAATATGCACCCTTGTGCACAATATGAGATCATTTGAACCAACTATGCCATGAATGTGGCCATAGGATTGATCATTTGGCTTGAAAGCCATGAATCTTCACGCATGATAGCTCATTTCTGATAACACTTTTTTAAAAGAATTATCGTATTACAAGTTTATTATTTTTCCTGGTAACTTGGTCATATATAATGACACAATGCGAAGGTTTTCCAATTTTTTGTTTTTTTTGAATTTTTATGCCCGTTTCAAAATGCGGTCAAAACGGCGGGAATGACCGTTCCTAGCTAGTGGTTGAATCTTGGATTTTTTTTGGTGTTTCTCTGATTAAATAGATACTTATGTACCTAGAAATGATTTTTGGAAAAAATAAAGAGCAAACTACAAGGCATCTACAGTTCAAATTTGACCCACTTCCAGCTGAATCGGTGGAAGTTTGTCTTTTTCACCAGAGGTGGATCAAAACTTTTTACACCCAACCATTTGGTAAATTGTGCATTAAACATGGCCTAATATTTTATAAAATTGATTTGGTCCAATTTTGCAACAATTATTTGGTAGGTCCTTAAAAAAACCTCATTTTGGGCACTCAAAAAATGGAAAATGATTTTTTCATCCAAAGAAAATGAAAACTTCCTTAGGCAACATTGTTTGCTATTCCAAATGCACCCTTTTACGCAATATGAGATCATTTTTTGAATTTTTCATGTGAAAAAGTAGAAAAAAAGAATGCTCAGGGATTCCTTTTTGAAACATAAATTGTCTTTTTGATGAGAGGTGAATCAAAAGCATTTTACATTTTAAGATTTGGTCAAGTGTACATAAAATGTTGTCTTATAGTTTTGGAAAATGGTGTGGTGCCATTTTGAAAGAAAAATTTGGTATATTCTTCACAAAAAAAGAATTTTGTCACTCCGAAAATAGAAAATGTTTTTCCCCTAAAAACTCATTTCTCATAACACCTTTTTAAAGATATTTGTCTTATTCCAATTTCAAGTTTGTTAGTTTTCCTAAAAAAACTAGGTCACATTTTCTGACACAATGAGAATGTTTTTATTTTTTTGAATTCTCATGTCATAAATCTGTTTACATGATTCAACATCTTATTTTTAATTGATTAAGACCAATTTAGATGGTCATAACGTGTACTGGGCTCTGATTGGTCCATGAGCATCGCGGATCGTGCCTTCAGCGCCGTCGGATGCTCCTCTCCAGATCCAGATCCGACGGCAGCCCTTTCTCCCTCACCCCCCTCTTTGTCTGAAAAAAAGGAAACTCCCTCCCGCACGTGAACCCTAGCGTCGTCTCCCAACCCCTCTCCAGATCCAGATTCGCCACCCCTCTCCCTCTCCCCTCCCCGCCTCGCCTTCCCTCTCCCTCTTCCCTCGCCGCCTCGCCTCCCCTCGCCGCCGCACCGCCCATTGCCTCCCGCACCCCCCCCGCCTGACATTCTCCCCCCTCCCCTCCCCTCCCGTGTCCCCATCCCATCAAAACCCTAAGCGGCGGCAGCCGCCATGGTGAAGGGACGCACGGGGCAGCGCGTTAGGCTCTACGTCCGGGGCACCATCCTCGGCTTCAAGAGGTGAGCAACCCGTTCTTGGCCATGCTCTCGCCGGATCTGGCAATTCATTTCATGGTGAGATTGGGCGGCGCGCTGATGGCGATGTGGGGGTTGATCTGCAGGTCGAAGTCGAACCAGTACGAGAGCACGTCGCTGGCGCAGGTCGAGGGGGTGAACACCAAGGAGGACATGGCGTGGTACGCCGGGAAGCGCCTGGCGTACGTGTACAAGGCCAAGACAAAGAGCAACGGCACCCACTACCGCTGCCTCTGGGGCAAGATCACCCGCTCGCATGGTAACTCCGGCGTCGTCCGCGCCCAATTCAAGTCCAACCTCCCCGCCGAGTCCATGGTCAGTGCCTGCCCGCCCTTAGTTTTTGATCCACTGCTTGCTTTATTGATGGTGCTTTTTTTGCTGAGGTTGTTTGTTGCTTTGCGTTGTGTGCAGGGGCGCAAGGTCAGAGTGTTCATGTACCCGAGCAGCATCTAAAGTTAGAATCTGCTGCACTATCGCTGATGATGTTTGTTTAAGGTTGTTGCTTTGCTCTGTGTGATTTTACTCTAGTATGTGTGTTGCATTTTGTCGTGCGCCTTGAGAATGACTAGGATTTATGTTATAGAATTCCAAGTGTAGTCGCAATATATAACATGCCTAAAGTATATGGACTTGTGTAGTGTGTCCATCGAGAGATTGATGATGGTTTAGTTTGGGTCATTCAATCTGGTTGATGTAGGATTCCGTGATCTTGCCATTTTAATCCCTAAAAGATGCATGCTAGGCAGTATTGTAAATTCATAGGAAATAACAAAATTGTTTAAAGTTTATTTGGGTTGGATCTGTATATACACTATTATCTTAAAACACAAACCTATTTTCTTAAAACACAAACCTGTACATTCACAGCTGAATAGATGATACAATTTTTTTGGATCTGTACATGCAATTTTTTGCACTGGATTGGTGGTTAGTTTTATGTACCATTTGAATTATAACAGAATAGCATTAGTAGTGCTCTGATTTAGTTCTCATCAAAATCAACAACCCTCTCTTGTGTTCCTGTTATGAGAATTGTTCCTTCAAGGATATGCCAGAATGACATATGTGTTCAATCTTCAATGTGAACAATTGGTGTTTTCCTCTTAGTTTTGGCCCCTAAATATTTTTCTTGAAGCTCCACTGCCGCATCCTGTTCCTGGTAAAAATATGAAGGAATCCCTTTTAACTTGTTCCTGTTCACATACACATGTTCACGAGCACACATTGACATGGCCAAGCCTCACGTGCACATGGTGAGTGAGCTTCAGAATTGAATTTTGTTTTTGCTGGGTCAGCTCAACCCAAAAGAACTGTGTCACACACATTTTTTTTTTCAAATAAACTGAAGCATTCTTTTTTTCATTTCATTTCATCATGTGTCTGCCAGATGCTTTTACTTCTACAATGCGAATGAGCTAATGACGAACTACTCTAATTTAAATGAGTTGGGATCCATCACTACAATATGAGTATGTTTGCATTTTACTTAGCTTGTAATCAATAACCCAGTCCTTAACTAAATATTTGATTACATCATGAGGTTTTCTACAAATTAGTAAGGTAGTGGTTTCAGCTGCTGCATTGTTGCTTATATTTGATACTACACAATGTGACTGGAGTTTATTGTGATTCGCAGAAGAGAGAATCTAGATGCAATTTCTTTGATATTCCTGTTTGGCCCCCAGGCATGCTCATGAAATACAATGAGCTGTCCTCATCTAACTATTTCGCCAGTGGGTAAGCCTCACTGCCAATCTTTCAAGTAGTAGTAGTACGGTGTCGCTATCATCTTTGTTTGTATATAAGTACGCCACTGTTGAGGTTTAGCAATCTCTGTTATGGTGTTGATCTGAATCATGCTTTTCTGTATGTGACAGCGAACTGGCTACCCTCGTGTAGTTGAGCAATTAGTATCCATACATGCCCAGTGCATGCCTAAATCCTGAGTTTTACTTTTAAACACCTCTCCATATATGCGCAGTGCCTATTTGTAATTGTCAAGTGTGAATTCTGTATATGAGGTGTGTTCTCCTTGTAGTAATTTCTAGTAGCCTGCTTGTTATGTGTAGAGTGCATAACACATTACGTGTATTGAGGATGAAATGGTCAGAGTATGGCATTTTCAATTTAACTAACTTTTTTTGGTGTTGAGCTGTCGATAAATTGGTGTTGGTACCATGATGCTTGAACTGTTATTTTCTTTTGGTAAATTAACTGATGCTTTGGTGCATAGATGTATCTTCACGAGTCACAAAACTCCTGACATGTAGGCGACTGGAGCGCACCAGAAGCATTGACGGCGACTCAGTCCTCGGCGCCGCCCTCTGCTAGAGCGGTGCATCCCCTCTCTGTTCTCCCAGCCACCCCTAAGTTTTGGATTTGGATCGTTTATGTGAACTCTAGCCATGCTCACTTGTAAATCTGGTTTGATGTTTAAACCGTGACGTATGATAATCTGGTTTCATCGCCTTCCAGGGACAACATATATATGCTCAATACACTCTACTTGTTTTCCTGTATAGTTTTCTTACTTGTTTTCCTTTATGCGTTCACTCTTTTTCAGGAGCTCCAAGCCTAATTTTTGTCCTTTATGTTCACTCTTTTACAGGAGCTCCAGTCCTAATTTTTCTGAGTGTGAAGCCATGAAGCCAAGTGTGAAGCAGTGAATGCTGGAGAGAGATGATGCTGGAGAGATGCCCTACCTGTAGGTCTGCACATAAGCGGAAGTTCCTGGGTATGCAAGATTCGGTGGTTAAACTGGTTGATGTGATGTGAATGAGTGTATGGAAACTGGCTGTTGTGATGTGAATGAGTGTATGTAGTTTCATGTGTTCTGTTCTGTATAGCATATTGTAATAAACTTATTTTAGCTATTATTTGAAGATTTTCATATGCTTTCTCTCTTCTGTCTGTTTGATATATACATATATATTGCTTATTAATAAGCTGTGAAAAATCTGACATTTGGGACCCTGATACGTCTCCAACGTATCTATAATTTTTGATTGCTCCATGCTATGTTATCTACTGTTTTGGACTATATTGGGCTTTATTTTCCACTTTTATATTATTTTTGGGACTAACCTATTAACCGGAGGCCCAGCCCAGAATTGCTGTTTTTTGCCTATTTCAGTGTTTCAAAGAAACGGAATATCAAACGGAGTCCAAACGGAATGAAACCTTCGGAAACGTGACTTTCTCACCGAACGTGATCCAGGAGACTTGGACCCTATGCAAGGCATCAGAGAGGTGGTCACGAGGGTCGGGGCGCACCCTCCTAGGGCGCGCCCCCCTGCCTCGTGGGCCCCTCGGAGCTCCACCGACGTACTTCTTCCTCCTATATATACATACGTACCCCCAAACGATCAGAACAGGGATCCAAAAACCTAATTCCACCGCCACAACTTTCTGTATCCACGAGAACCCATCTTGGGGCCTGTTCCGGAGCTCCGCCGGAGAGGGCCGTCATCACGAGGGCTTCTACATCATCATAGCCTCTCCGATGAAGTGTGAGTAGTTTACCTCAGACCTTTGGGTCCATAGTTAGTAACTAGATGGCTTCTTCTCTCTTTTTGGATCTCATACAAAGTTCTCCCCCTCTCTTGTGGAGATCTATTCGATGTAATCTTCTTTTTGCAGTGTGTTTGTTAAGACCGATGAATTGTGGGTTTATGATCAAGTCTATCTATGAATAATATTTGAATCTTCTCTGAATTCTTTTATTTATGATTGGTTATCTTTGCAAGTCTCTTCGAATTATCCGTTTGGTTTGGCCAACTAGATTGGTAGTTCTTGCCATGGGAGAAGTGCTTATCTTTGGGTTCGATCTTGCGGTGTGCTTTCCCAGTGACAGAAGGGGCAGCAAGGCACATATTGTATCGTTGCCATCGAGGATAACAAGATGGGGTTTATTTCATATTGCATGAATTTATCTCTCTACATCATGTCATCTTGCTTAAAGTGTTACTCTGTTTTAACTTAATACTCTAGATGCATGCTGGATAGCGGTCGATGAGTGGAGTAATAGTAGTAGATGCAGAACCGTTTCGGTCTACTTGTCACGGACGTGATGCCTATATACATGATCATGCCTAGATATTCTCATAACTATGCTCAATTCTGTCAATTGCTCAACAGTAATTTGTTCACCCACCGTAGAATACTTATGCTCTTGAGAGAAGCCACTAGTGAAACCTATGGCCCCCGGGTCTATTCTCATCATATCAATCTCCATCACTTTAATCTTGTTTTGTTTTTTTACTTTGCCTTTACTTTTCACTTTGCATCTTTATACCAAAAATACCAAAAATATTATATCTATCAGATCTCACTCTCGTAAGTGACCGTGAAGGGATTGACAACCCCTAATCGCGTTGGTTGCGAGTAGCTATCGTTTTGTGCAGGTACGAGGGACTTGAGCGTGGCCTCCTACTGGATTGATACCTTGGTTTCTCAAAAACTGAGGGAAATACTTACGCTACTTTGCTGCATCATCCCTTCCTCTTCGGGGAAAACCAACGCAAGCTCAAGAGGTAGCAAGAAGGATTTCTGGCGCCGTTGTCGGGGAGTCTACGCAAAAAGTCAACATACCAAGTACCCATCACAATCCCTATCTCTCGCATTACATTATTTGTCATTTGCCTCTCGTTTTCCTCTCCCCCACTTCACCCTTGCCGTTTTATTTGCCCTCTCTCTCTATCCTCCCTCTCTATTTGCCTCTTTTGCCCATTTGCCCTTGTCTTCTCATGTGCTAGTTTGCTTGTTTGTCGCGATGGCTCAAGATAATACTAAATTGTGTGACTTCACCAATACCAACAACAATGATTTTATTAGCACTCCAATTGCTCCTCTTACCGATGCTGAATCTTGTGAAATTAATACTGCTTTGTTGAATCTTGTTATGAAAGATCAATTCGCTGGCCTTCCTAGTGAAGATGCCGCTACTCATCTGAATAGCTTCGTTGATTTATGTGATATGCAAAAGCAAAAGGATGTCGATAATGATGTCGTTAAATTGAAGCTATTTCCTTTTTCTCTTAGAGATCGTGCTAAAGCTTGGTTTTCATCTTTGCCTAAAAATAGTATTGATTCTTGGAACAAGTGCAAAGATGCTTTTATCTCTAAGTATTTCCCTCCTACTAAGATCATCTCTCTTAGAAACGATATTATGAACTTTAAGCAACTTGATCATGAACATGTTGCACAAGCTTGGGAGAGAATGAAATTAATGATACGTAATTGCCCTACTCATGGTTTGAATTTGTCGATGATTATACAAAAATTTTATGCCAAATTGAATTTTGCTTCTAGAAATCTTTTAGATTCGGCCGCGGGAGGCACTTTTATGGAAATCACTTTAGGAGATGCTACTAAACTCCTAGATAATATTATGGTTAATTATACTCAATGGCATACTGAAAGATCTTCTAATAAAAAAAGTGCATGCGATAGAAGAAATCAATGTTTTGAGTAGAAAGATGGATGAACTTATGAAATTATTTGCTACTAAGAGTGTTTCTTCTGATCCTAATGATATGCCTTTGTCTACTTTGATTGAGAATAACAATGAATCTATGGGTGTGAATTTTGTTGGTAGGAATAATTTTGGTAACAACGCTTATAGAGGGAATTTTAACCCTAGGCCATATCCTAGTAATCCTTCTAATAATTATGGGAATTCCTACAACAACTCTTATGAAATTATAATAAGATGCCCTCTGAATTTGAGAATAGTGTTAAAGAGTTTATGAATTCACAAAAGAATTTTAATGCTTTGCTTGAAGAGAAATTGCTTAAAGTTGATGATTTGGCTAGAAACGTTGATAGAATTTCTCTTGAGATTGATTCTTTAAAGATTAGATCTATTCCTCCTAAGCATGATATCAATGAGTCTCTCAAAGCAATGAGAATTTCCATTGATGAGTGCAAGGAAAGAACCGCTAGGATGCGTGCTTCTAAAGATGCCTTTATTAAAGCGTGTTCTTCCAATTCCTATGAAAATCAAGATGAAGATCTAAAAGTAATTGATGTGTCCCCTATTAAATCTTTGTTTTGCAATATGAATCTTGATGAAACTGAATATGATCTTCCTTTACCTAGAAGGCGTTCAAAAATTCGGAGTATTTAGATCTTTATGATGAAATTGATGAAAGTGGGATTGAAAGAAATAAAAATCTAGATGTTGCTAAACCCACTATATTGGATTTCAAGGAATTTAATTATGAAAGTTGCTCTTTAATTGATTGTATTTCCTTGTTGCAATCCGTGCTAAATTCTCCACATGCTTATAGTCAACATAAAGCCCTCACCGAACATATTGTTGATGCCATGATGCAATCTTATGAAGAAAAACTTGAGTTGAAAGTTTCTATCCCTAGGAAACTCTATGATGAGTGGGAACGAACTATTAAAATTAAAATTAAAGATCATGAGTTTTATGCTTTGTGTGATTTGGGTGCTAGTGTCTCCACTATCCCCAAAACTTTGTGTGATTTGCTAGATTTCCGCAATTTTGATGATTGCTCTCTAAACTTGCATCTCGCGGATTCTACTATTAAGAAACCTATGGGAAGGATTAATGATGTTCTTATTGTTGCAAATAGAAATTATGTGCCCGTAGATTTCATTGTTCTCGATATAGATTGCAATCGTTCTTGCCCTATTATTCTTGGTAGACCTTTCCTTAGAACGGTTGGTGCGATTATTGATATGAAGGAAGGGAATATTAGATTTCAATTTCCATTAAAAAAGGGCATGGAACACTTTCCAAGAAAGAAAATAAAATTACCATATGAAACTATCATGAGAGCCACTTATGGATTTCCTACCAAAGATGGCAATACCTAGATCTATCCTCGCTTTTATGCCTAGCTAGGGGCGTTAAACGATAGCGCTTGTTGGGAGGCAACCTAATTTTATTTTTATTCCTTGCTTTTTGCTCCTGCTTAGTAATAAATAAATAATTTAGCCTCTGTTTTGGTTGTGTTTTTTGTGTTTAACTAGTGTTTGTGCCAAGTAGAACCGTTGGGAAGACTTGGGGAAAGTCTTGTTGAACTTGCTGTAAAAAACAGAAATTTTAGCGCTCACAAGAACTGCTTTAATTTTTATTTGAAGAGTGCTATTTAGTTAATTATTTTTGAAGATGATTAATAGATAAATTCCTCAAGTCCAGCAATTTATTTTAGAATTTTTGGGGTTCTAGATCTTGCGCTAGCTACAGATTACTACAGACTATTCTGTTGTTGAGAGATTCTGTTTTTCGTGTGTTGTTTGCTTATTTTGATGAATCTATGGTTAGTAAAATAGTTTATAATCCATATAGAAGTTGGAATACAGTAGGTTTAACACCAATATAAATAAAGAATGAGTTCATTACAGTACCTTGAAGTGGTCTTTTGTTTTCTTTCGCTAACGGAGCTCACGAGTTTTCTACTTTAAGTTTTGTGTTGTGAAGTTTTCAAGTTTTGGGTGAATTCTTGTGATGGATTATGGAACAAGGAGTGGCAAGAGCCTAAGCTTGGGGATGCCCATGGTACCCCCAATATAATCCAAGGACACCAAAAAGTAAAAGCTTGGGGATGCCACGGAAGGCATCCCCTCTTTCATCCACTTCCATCAGTAATTTACTTGGAGCTATATTTTTATTCACCAACATGATATGTGTTTTGCTTGGAGCGTCTTGTATTATTTTTGTCTTTGTGTTTTAGTATGCCACAATCATCCTTGCTGTACACACCTTTTGAGAGAGCCATACATGAATTAAAATTTGATAGAATACTCTATGTGCTTCACTTATATCTTTTGAACTAAGTAGTTTTGCTCTATGTGCTTCACTTATATCTTTTGAGCGCTATAATTTTGCTCTATGTGCTTCACTTAGATCTTTTAGAGCACGGTGGTGGACTTGTTTTAAAGAAACTATTGATCTCTCATGCTTCACTTAAATCATTTTGAGAGTCTTAATAGCATGGTAATTTGCTTAATAATAATATGCTTGGTATTCAAGATTTGTGAAACTTTCTTTTGAGTGTGTTGAATACTAAGAAAAGATTGAAACATGATAATTGTTTTGAGATATGTAGGTGATAATATTAAAGTCATGCTAGTTGAGTAGTTGTGAATTTAAAGAATACTTGTGTTAAAGTTTGTGATTCCCGTAGCATGCACGTATGGTGAACCGTTATGTGATGAAATCGGAGCATGATTTATTTATTGATTGTCTTCCTTATGAGTTGCGGTCGGGGACGAGCGATGGTCTTTTCCTACCAATCTATCCCTCTAGGAGCATGCGCGTAATACTTTGCTTTGATAACTTCTAGATTTTTGCAATAAGTATATGAGTTCTTTAGGACTAATGTTGAGTCCATGGATTATACGCACTCTCACCCTTCCACCTTTGCTAGCCTCTCTAATACCGCGCACCTTTCGCCGGTATCATACACCTACCATATAACTTCCTCAAAACATCCACCATACCTACCTATTATGACATTTCCATAGCCATTCCGAGATATATTGCCATGCAACTTTCCACCATTCCGTTTATTATGACACACTCCATCATTGTCATATTGCATATCCCGGTACACCGCCGGAGGCATTCATATAGAGTCATATTTTGTTCTAAGTATCGAGTTGTAATTGTTGAGTTGTAAGAAAAATAAAAGTGTGATGATCATCATTATTAGAGCATTATCCCAAGTGAGGAAAGAATGATGGTGACTATGATTCCCCCATAAGTCGGGATGAGACTCCGGAAGAAAAATAAAATAAATAAAAAAAGAGGCCAAAGAAGCCCAAATAAAAAGAGGCCATAAAAACAAAAAGAGAAAAGGCCCAAATAAAAAAAATGAGAGAAAAAGAGAGAAGGGACAATGTTACTATCCTCTTACCACACTTGTGCTTCAAAGAGCACCATGATCTTCATAGTAGAGAGTCTCTCATGTTATCACTTTCATATACTAGTGGGAATTTTACATTATAGAACCTGGCTTGTATATTCCAATGACGGGCTTCCTCAATTTTCCCTAGGTCTTCATGAGGAAGCAAGTTGGATGCACACCCACTTAGTTTCTTTTTGAGCTTTCATATACGTATAGCTCTAGTGCATCCGTTGCATGGTAATCCCTGCTCACTCACATTGATATATATTAATGGGCATCTCCATAGCCCTTTGATACGCCTAGTTGATGTGAGACTATCTTCTCATTTTTGTCTTCTCCACAACCACCATTCTATTCCACCTATAGTGCTATATCCATGGCTCACGCTCATGTATTGCGTGAAGATTGAAAAAGGTTTGAAAAAGTTAGAGTATGAAACAATTGCTTGGCTTGTCATCTGGGTTGTGCATGATTTAAATACTTTGTGTGGTGAAGATAGAGCATAGCCAGACTATATGATTTTGTAGGGATAACTTTCTTTGGCCATGTTATTTTGAGAAGACATAATTGCTTTGTTAGTATGCTTGAAGTATTATTATTTTTATGTCAATATAAACTTTTGTCTTGAATCTTTCGAATCTGAATATTCATATCACAATTAAGAAGATTTGCATTCAAATTATACCAAGTAGCACTCCGCATCAAAAATTCTTTTTTATCATTTACCTACTCGAGGACGAGTAGGAATTAAGCTTGGGGATGCCTGATACGTCTCCAACGTATCTATAATTTTTTATTGCTCATGCTATATTATCTACTGTTTTGGACTATATTGGGCTTTAATTTCCACTTTTATATTATTTTTGGGACTAACCTATTAACCGGAGGCCCAGCCCAGAATTGTTGTTTTTTGCCTATTTCAGTGTTTCGAAAAAACGGAATATCAAACGGAGTCCAAATGGAATGAAACCTTCGGGAACGTGATTTTCTCACCGAACGTGATCCAGGAGACTTGGACCCTACGCCAAGGCATCAGAGAGGCGGTCACGAGGGTGAGGGCGCCCCCCCTCCTAGGGCACGCCCCCTGCCTCGTGGGCCCCTCGGAGCTCCACCGACGTACTTCTTCCTCCTATATATACATATGTACCCCCAAACGATCAGAACAGGGAGCCAAAAACCTAATTCCACCGCCACAACTTTCTGTATCCACGAGATCCCATCTTGGGGCATGTTCCAGAGCTCCGCCGGAGAGGGCCGTCATCATGGAGGGCTTCTACATCATCATAGCCTCTCCGATGAAGTGTGAGTAGTTTACCTCAGACCTTCGGGTCCATAGTTAGTAGCTAGATGGCTTCTTCTCTCTTTTTGGATTTCAATACAAAGTTCTCCCCCTCTCTTGTGGAGATCTATTCGATGTAATCTTCTTGTTGCGGTGTGTTTGTTGAGACCGATGAATTGTGGGTTTATGATCAAGTCTATCTATGAATAATAATTGAATCTTCTCTGAATTCTTTTATTTATGATTGGTTATCTTTGCAAGTCTCTTCGAATTATCCGTTTGGTTTGGCCAACTAGATTGGTAGTTCCTGCCATGGGAGAAGTGCTTAGCTTTGGGTTCGATCATGCGGTGTCCTTTCCCAGTGACAGAAGGGGCAGCAAGACACGTATTGTATCGTTGCCATCGAGGATAACAAGATGGGGTTTATTTCATATTGCATGAATTTATCTCTCTACATCAGGTCATCTTGCTTAAAGTGTTACTCTGTTTTAACTTAATACTCTAGATGCATGCTGGATAGCGGTCGATGAGTGGAGTAATAGTAGTAGATGCAGAACCGTTTCGGTCTACTTGTCACGGACGTGATGCCTATATACATGATCATGCCTAGATATTCTCATAACTATGCTCAATTCTGTCAATTGCTCAACAGTAATTTGTTCACCCACCGTAGAATACTTATGCTCTTGAGAGAAGCCACTAGTGAAACCTATGGCCCCCGGGTCTATTCTCATCATATCAATCTCCATCACTTTAATCTTGTTTTGCTTTTTTACTTTGCCTTTACTTTTCACTTTGCATCTTTATACCAAAAATATTATATCTATCAGATCTCACTCTCGTAAGTGACCGTGAAGGGATTGACAACCCCTAATCGCGTTGGTTGCGAGTAGCTATCGTTTTGTGCAGGTACGAGGGACTTGAGCATGGCCTCCTACTGGATTGATACCTTGGTTTCTCAAAAACTGAGGAAAATACTTACGCTACTTTGCTGCATCATTCCTTTCTCTTCGGGGAAAACCAACGCAAGCTCAAGAGGTAGCAGACCCATCTGTAAACTGGAGCTGGGAAAAAAAGCTGGAAATAAAAAATAAATTGACTGCAAAATGTTGTGCGCTAGAAAATAAAAAGGCCAAATTGTAAGCCAGGCCCATGTAGCTAACTGAAATTAACATAAAATACAGATATTAAAAGGGCTTGCCTAAAAAAAATACATGGGCCGAATTACTAGGTCAGACCCATGTAGCTAATAAAAGCACAGGAAAAAATACATTAAAAGGCCGAATTGTTGGGCTAGGCCCATGTAGAAAATCGAATTGGACCGGGCTGATTCTTGTGCCACATCAGATTGCCACGTCGGATGCCTACGTGGCCTGGGGAGGCTGCTAGTGACCAAAACAAAACAATAGGCATATTTTGGTCGTAAACGTCTACGACCTTCTCACAGAGAAGGTCGTTAATTTCAGTTTACGACTGCCAGCTTTTGACCTTCTGTTTTTGGTCACAAAAAGGTCGCAAATGAAAAACAATGACCTTTCAGTGACCAATAGTCAAGGTCACAAGTTGACATATTTCTTGTAGTGATTGCGGTAGGCTGGTGTTCATCAGGCGATGTGGATGTTTGCGTGACTTCTTGTGTGGCTTTTGTGGCAACGATGATGGGTGTGTGCGATGTCGGAGACGCGGCAATGGTTGCGATGGTCGGCTCTTCTCCGGCGTGTTCGTGGGATTACCTCGAGTTGTTTTGTTGCGGTGAAGTCGGAGCTGCGGCGGCGGGGCCCCTATGCCGACGATGACAGGCAGCAGGTGGCCTGTTCGGTGGTCTTCCGCGGCGCCAACCTTGCATAGTTCTCCTTCGGAGCTATCTTTCAGAGTCGGAGTTGTGATGTCCTTGGTGCGGGTGGCTGAGTTTGGCGCGGGGCTTCTTATGTTTCACACAGCCTCTACGGTGCAAGTTGGGTCGACATTTGTCTTCGGAGAAGTCGGAGTCGCTTGCTCTAAGATTAGGGACGGCAATGACGCCCGTTGGGGAGAAGTGATGACGATGACACCGGTGTGTGATGTTGACGAGACCCTCTATGTGAGGTGTGTGTGGCATTATGTGTGTGCCGCTCTACGGTTTGTGACAGTTTTCGTCCGATTTTTCGTTTATTAACCGAGCAACTCTCTTCTGCCTTTTTATTAATATGATGAGGCAAAGCTTTTGCCTCTGTTTCATCAAACAAAAAAAGCCAGTACACAGGAGCCCGCTTTCGTAGTTTTGACAACGCCTAGCCGCAGAACAATAGTGAGCCGGCAACATTGGGCATGTTCTACGGGAACAATTTGTACCAGAACACCTTTTGGCTCAGCTGATTGAATGCCTTCGAGAGGTGCAACGCCACAGCTCGCGACACTAGCCAGAACACCAACTGTAGCGACATTATGTTGCACGACATGGAGGCGATGTGCAGCGCCCGACACTCAGCTTGACCACGGCAGATAGAACCATGCCGATGCCCATACCTTGAGTGAGGGTCAGGCGTCTAAGGGCATCCACAACATTTAGAGGCTGGCTTGCCTCCAAGCTGGGACCCACATCCTGCTGTTATAGTCAGCTCACAATTCCGTAGTGTATAACAAATGTTACCAGCCTCAAAGGTATCCCCACTAGGTATAATATACTAATTACCAAAGGAGCTCCTTTTCATCCTCTTGACATGACACATGCATACTCTTTTTCTATGACATGTGGGGCCAGTAAATTATTTTATTGCATGGACATAATTGGATGCTGCCTCCAAGCATAGCGTCGATGCTAAGCAAATTTGGCTTAGAGGCTGTTCTCACAATGTATAGCGTCTGCCTCTATGGTCTTAGAGGCTGCCTTAGAGGCAGCAAAACATCACACTGTGGATGCTCTAATAAAGTGGTTCTTCAAAGGATTTAACCCAAACAGAGTTTTGCAAATGTGGTTTCTTGATCCAAACTAAGTATTGCATGAATGTATGTTACCAAAAACACTAAATAAAACTAGTTTTCCTCATATTTCTCCCAAAAATTCTAAATCTATGAAAAATTGCTAGGTACCGCATCATAATTAATCTAACTATATAAAGGCAAAATGAACAAAATGCTAGTGTGTCGTAGTACTGACAACATTATCTCACAACCGAGGTAGGAGAGAAACAGAAAAAATGCATCCAAATGATTTTGGCATAGGTCAATGGTAAAGGCACTATGGTATAGCAAAGTTGTAATAACGTCATAATGTAACAGGATAAGAAGTCTCCAAATCACCACTAGCTTTAGCATTATTCAACAAACCCGGAAAGTCTTCGACACAAATAAAGAAACAAATAACGAGAAATCAGATCACCTTGTCTTAGCCCTCTACCTGAAATAGTTACCACGGTGAATCTACAATTAAGCTTGAACATGTACTTGACCGTGGTGACACACTTCATGATAGAATTGACCCAACTTTCAGCAAACCCATCTTCCTCATGATCACTTCCAAAAATTGTCACTCTCTTGTTTTGCTCATGTCCAATTCCAGCGCTGCACATCCAACAGACCCACTTCTCTTGTTTTGCATGAAATGGGTAACCTCATAGGCCAGCAAAATGTTATCCGTGAACGATCTGGAGATGAAAGAACTTTGGTTCGGGGCAATGATTGCGGGTAAAATTACTTTCAATTGATTAGATAACCGATCACTTATGTCTCTTTTTGTCGTCTCTACGTCGTTATTTTGCTGTAGTGTCTCCATGCATCTTGTGCATGTGCATGTGTGAAGTTACTGAGGTTTTTGTCTTTTTTTGTTTGCAAATCTTTTATTTATATTAAACTCTTTTACTTGTTTTAGTCCTAACTTATGCTCTTGAGATATGGTCTTAATTAGTATTTTTTTAATTAAATTTAGCAACTTTGTAATGGTACGACTAGAAATAATTATTACATAATTAATTCAAACATTTGTTGTGGAAATGCAATTTTTATTTTTCTTAATCATACATATAATATACGAGTCATATAGTTGCTTACTTTTCGAGACATAACCTTTTTGGTTTAATATAAAATTTCTAGATTAGAGAAAAATGAAAAAGCAACAAAATTACAAGTATTTACAGATATTGATGCCACATATAAATTGTAAATATATCTAGGCATTTTTGTCGATTTCAGTTTTCTTAAATACTAGTATGATAGAGAGCTATAAATTAGTTGATCGAGGTTTCTAGAATCAATAATTGTCAATATTGCGTGGAAGTAAACAAAAGGGGGGTTTCTTAGAACTATTGTGTTGGTTGTTCATTTCTTTCATGGGCAAAATATATCTTTCATGTTATTGGGTTGAATAATCTTATGGCATCCCACATATAGTTTGTAGTTGATCTTAAACTAGCCTCATTCAACTCAACATGCATTAAATGACCTTCTTGCCCATACTCGAAAGGCGATTTGAAGAGAAGAAAGAGCCAATGGATGGAATTGCAAGAACATACTATTTGGTTGGAACCCGCGATTACCCTACTAAAACTTTAGCTAGTCAAAAGTTGCATGTGCCAATGGGTTCTCTAACTTCGATTTAGATTAAAGTCTAGAGTTGGTAAGAAGCTATGTCCAAAATTTACACATGTATCCAAACAAAGACCAAGCTGATTTTTGGTTTATTCCTGTGAACCGGTACTTGCTGGGGTGGCAAGCGAGCTAGCACCAGTCGAATGGCTAGCGAGAACAGTTAATGATCCACGGACCGCCTAGCTATACGTGTGAGTGTTGGTTCCCCAAACGACGTGTTAAGAGCTAAGGGTGATTTCCTATTTGACGCTCTCTGCGTCGAATTGTCGATGAAACGCATAGTGACTCACATAGTGAAATCTATTGCGGCGGCCCATTCAGGAGCAAATGTACTGACCACCCAGTTTTTGGAACATTTCCTCGCAGGTTTTGTCAACCTTATAGAAGATTCCTAACCTATTTTTTCTTTATACATAGTTTTTTCGGTTTTTTTCTTTTTAAAAATGTTCAACGTTGTTTAGATTTTTTTAAATCATAAAATTTGGATTTTTTTTTCATTTTTTAAGAATTTTCAGAAATTAAAAGTTTGTTCGGAACTTCTGAAAATGGTTGCTTTGAAATTAATCTTCAAAAATTCCAAAAAAAAATCGTGTTTTCAATTAACATTTCAAGACACGTAAATAAATCGGCATGTTTTTTCAAAAATGTTCACTATTTCTTGAACATTTTTTCGGGTTTTTTTTCTAAAATAATGAAAAAAACGAACCGCTACAGCATGGAGTTGCTACAATATAAGCTGGCTCATGACAGGATCGCTACATGGGCCGGCCCAGGCTGGAGCTGGCTGTGCGCCAGGATGAAAATGCTGGGCGAGGGCTCGATAGAGATCCTCCATCGCATTGTACCACCAGTTTCTCAAAAAAAGAATGTACTGTGCCACCAAGCCAAGCTTGTTCCGGTGAGTCAGGATCCGCGCGCGAGCGCCTCGTGCCGCCCCCGTCCCCTCGGCCGTGCCGCACGCGCCCGATTCCTTTCTCTTTTTTTTGAGGGTACGCCCGATTCCTTTCTGCGACGTGGAATCAACCGGAATCCACGCAACCAGAAAAAAACCGTAATGTGTTCAAGGAAAGGAAGAAAAATCTTCCCCGTGGAGCGTGCGCGCTGGGTGGCTCCAAGATTTCGCGCGAAAACAGGCCATCATTCTCGAATCAGCGCCGGCGGCGGTACCGGCCGTCTGCTTTGCCGTGCCAACTTCGGTGATCAGTTGGCATTTAGCGAGACTCTTACTAT
Organism: Triticum urartu; assembly: GCF_003073215.2. Classification (NCBI taxonomy): domain Eukaryota; kingdom Viridiplantae; phylum Streptophyta; class Magnoliopsida; order Poales; family Poaceae; genus Triticum; species Triticum urartu. The sequence goes on from NC_053022.1 coordinate 540,247,486, forward strand.
GGTCGTGGCCCAATCTTGAAGCCCTTTCTGGCTTTCTCCCTTTAGCATACGGACGGTGCGCCGTGCGCGCGGCTGGCATGGCAAAGCGCGCGCACACGAGCGCCTCGTGCCGGCCTCGTCCCCGCCTCGTCCCCGCGCACCACACGCCGGGTCGCGTTTCCATCAAGGCGGATCATTTCATTCCCTCTTTGCGGCGTCGAATCTGCCGGAGCACCGCCCGTCGGCTTTTACGCGACCCAGCGGCCACATGGACCCACACTCTCTCTAGCTGAGCCGTGGCACCTGAAAAAGGACCTTTCTATATCAGGTCGACTCGGGCAAGGTTTTCTTTTAATACATACTGTAGGAGTATATGTGTATGCTCTACGTGAGAGGAATATTGTTTCTTTCGGGATGAAGGTGCTAGAGCATACGTACGTACTCCTGCGTACAAATACGACCGGTCAAACGAATCAAAGAAAAATCTGGGTTTCTCGGGTGGCGGGCGGTGAGGACACTTTGGCATGGGCTTTGGAAAGGTCAGGACACTATCCTGTCAAATCGGCGTATCGATCTCTCATGACTCGTAACGAGCTTAGTTCTTTAGAGAAAGGGACGGTAACAGAGGCATCACCGAACAACAAACAGTTGTGGACTGCACTTTGGAAGCTCAATGTGCTACCAAAGATCAGAGTGTTCTGGTGGAGAGCTCTACGCGGGATCCTACCAGACTCTGCGACTCTACATCATCAGCACATCAAAACGACGGGCCGTTGTGACATCTGAAGCATGCATTGATGACTTGCACGCATGCAAGCATGTTCTGGGCGGCAGCTAGAGACCGCTTCGACTTACAGCTACCGCGGCTGCACCAAGACACTTGGGCTCACGACATCACACTAGATAAGATGCTCTCTGATGATGCACGGTGCAAGATTATTACCATCATGCACTCCATTTGGACTTCGAGGAACAAGTGGACACATGAACAACAGGGGTTCGATCCTACGATGGCCATGAAGTGGGTGCAGGAGACGCTGTCTATTCTTGACATACCAGGCCGACATGCTCGGACGGCTGGCCAGTGCTCTGCCCCCCCCCCCCCCGAAGCGGGATGGATCACCATTAACACTGACGGGTCAGTGTTCGACGACCGGGCCAACGGAGGGGCGGGGGGAGTTGCACGTTCCCATCTGGCTTTCCAAGGCGCTTGGTGCAAGCCTCTGCCGGGCGTCTCGGACCCTTTCATCGCCGAGCTATTGGCTTTCAGGGAGGGGGTAATCTTTGCTTAGCTCCGAGGTTACTCGCATGTGATAATGGAGGTTGACTGTCTTCACTTGGTTGATCTCTGGAACTCGCGAGGCAATTCTAGATCGATTGCATCGCCTATCTTTAGAGAATTATTGGACATTGTACCACACTTTATTTCCTTTTCGGTTCGACATGTCGGTAGGAACTTGAATGTGCCGGCCCATCTCTGTGCTCAGCGTGCCTCTACGCTTGATGGGACAGATAGTTGGCTAGATGTTAGCCTAGATTTCCTACGTGCTAGCCTATGAGCAGACTGTAACCGACTTTTGTTATTCTGAATAAAGTCCTAAATTCGATGCAAAAAAATGAAAAGAGTGACTATGTCGCAGGCATGCATGATGTGTACTGAACAGAAAAGTGTGGTCTTAGTACAAAGTAATCAATCAACTGTTGTTTATACATCACTAGTAAGTCGTGGCGTGTGTCCAAACTTCAGCTAACTCGATCGATGAAATCTAGCTTAGCTGTCACCGTCACCGTTGCCATGTTCGTCTTTGCCCGGATTTCCTACATCTAAAAATGACTGATTAACCGGTAGTAAATTGGTTGACCGATCACCAGCTCGCAGCGGCACGCGGCATTACCTCACACGCGTGCAGATGAATCCACAAATCTTACCCATCATCCACAAGCCAGCTTGTGCAGAGATTGTTCCACTTCCACTTGTATTATCACCAGCTCTTTCGAGAGTTTCCTCCTGGAGCGCGCGCACCAATGGGCTGCATGACTCAGGGCTCCGCCTAGAACAGATCTTAAAAAATCAGGCGCCTAAACAGGTCATCAGGTATTCATGTTTCATGTCCTCAAGTCAAATGCTGGTACCCACCGTTGTCGTTTGTGGAACCGAGCAGCCACGTCCACGCGGACTTTTTGTTCTTTTGCTGGCCCAGGATTGAGCCGTGAGTATTCAGTCACACTCGACACGGACCTTCCACGTAAGGTCTATTCAGGGAAGCGTGTGTGCTCCATGTAAGGGAATACTGTTTCTTTTAATTTGGCCTCAGCTGCAGCGTGCAGAGTTGTCCATCCGTTTCAAAATGAAAGATGTGTTAGGGCCTTTTTAAGTCATGTTTGATCACGATTTTAGAAGAAAAAATAGCGATATCTAAAGTACCAAATTTGTTTAAGACACCTCCAACGATGACCCGCAAATTTGCTTCAATATCCATCCGCAGATAAGGGACCAGTCTGCGGACACGCATGCGGGAGGCGGTCATGCAACATTGTCTGCATACATTTCAAACCAGATTTCACAAAATTCATGCAAACACGACGGATTTCATCAAGGCTTGGATAAAAAATAGCACAAATCATCCATACATAGCATGCAAATAAGTCTAGTACAACAATAGTTCAAATTCAATAAGATTAACCGGATGTTCAACAAGTTCTTCATGAACAGATCATGTCATCCGACACATACTATCCCTTCAAAATGGTCGCCCTCTATCTTGTGGTACATCACGACAGCGCGTACGGGCTACACAATGTGTAGAGCAACATTGAATGAATAAACAAATTGAGCAAGAAGAAGCAAAACTTACAATCTTCTCGGTCGCCACGCGCAATGGTCGTCTTGCCTCCAACATATCAATCTCGCCACAAAACTTGTGACGGTGGTCTGGATAGCATATCATCGTTATGATAAGGACTTCACATTGCGATCATGGATGATGTGCATGTCGTACAGTGCAATGTACTTCCGCGCGTGAAACGAATCATGCACATGCTGGCAGAAGCCTCCCCTGCCCCCCTTGCGAAATTCGTGGATACAGCCAACCATACATCACACAACAATTCATCCTCCATGGTCGAGTACCCCGCCATCCTCCGTACTCTAAAAGACGACATGGCGTTCAAAAATAAGCTCAATGGCATTTGATCGAACACCTACCAGACGTGATATCCTCCATGGACGACGTCAACAGGGAGGGGTGTACCTGCCTATGAACGGGTCCTGGGTGGACGATGTCATCGTAAAATGCGAGCGGGCGCGTCGGTGCTGGTTACGGAGGTCTGACAATGCATGTGCGTCGGTGCTGGTTGTGGAGAGGTACAGCGGCGGCGGCAAAGGAGGAGGAGGGTGCGGATGCAAAGTAAGGGGGAGAGAAGGGGCAGATTGAAAAAAAGGACCGGGAGGGGGGTTTAGTGTGTCGGGGGTGTTGGAGTCCTACGTAGCTGTTCTCCAGACTCCGGCAACCCCCCCCCCCCCCCCCAAAAAAAAACTTTGCTTCCACTTTGCGGGGAAAAGTGCACCGGACCACTCGGTGAACCGATACATACCCATGTTGGATGGCTCAATGGTCCAGACGTACATGGGCGGATTGAGGGTTGGAGATGCCCTTAGATCTATCACGAAAAGTATTTTTATATTTTATTTGTTTTGTATTATAGATGTCAATATTTTATTCTATAATATTGGTCAAATGTACACACGTTTGATTTGCATGAAAATTTGACATATTTTATCCCTTTATTTATTTGCATGAAAATTTGACTGGCCAGTCCGATATAAATTAAGTACTCCATGTTGGAGTAGTATCCGTGACTGACCATAGTTTTTCTTTTTGGAACGTTGACTGACAATAGATTTTCAAACGTATAAGCTATCCAAGATCTTGCTATCGCCGTCATCCATGCATATGGTGAAAAGGAACCGAGTTTTGTCCAGAGTATTGTGAAGCTCCTTAAATTACTACGTAGTACTATAGAACAAAGATCTAGCAAGCTACCTCACTATTGTCATTGCCACCGTCACCGTTGACATGTTCGTCTTAATCCCAATTTGTTACATCTGAAAATGAGTGATTCGGTTTAACTAATACCATAGCAACCGTGGCCATACGCCCATACCTTATGCGACATTTGCTAACACATACAGTAGTAATTTGCTTACAGATATGCACGAGAAAGCTTTCGGTACAGCCAAATATTTCTTCCAAAATTATAGGAAACTATAATGTGGTACACCTAGTAGCTAGTACTAGCGTCAATTGACGACAGGGTGTGTTGTACAATAATATCAGACTTCCTCTCCAAGAAGATAGACCATACTGTGCTGCGTGCCTTGCTTAGTTAGCTTGAGTGGTCAAATATACTACTACTACTACTACTAACAATAGCCTAATCTTGAAGCCCTTTCCACATAGTATAAGACGCACCCGACCTAAAAAGATTATCTTGGGCTGCACTTTAGAGGGCTAGCACGTTGAGGGCAGCATGAATACATGCACATACGTCCATTTCATGACCTAACCACCACGCAGGTTAATTATCAAATCCACTCCACATGCAGCTACAACGTACGGAATAACGGAAATACAGATCACCCCTAGAGCATGCACTAGCGTGTGGAGCCTAGCCGGGCTAGCCAGTACTCCCTCCGTCTATTATATAAAAACATTAAGAGCCGAAATGACGTGCTTTCTGCCTGCAATGGGTAAGGTTGCAGGGCTTCGCCTGAAAACAGGTCATCCTTCTATGATGGTTTGTCTAAAGAAAACTAACTACCCCTTTTGTTTCTGAATATTTGTCTTTTTAAAGATTTCGAATGGACATACGGATGTATATAAATATATTCTAAAATATAGATTCACTCATTTTGCTTCGTATGTAGTTACTTGTTAAATTTTTTAGAAAAACAAATATTTAAAAGCAGAGAGAGTATATGACAGTGGCCTAATCTCGAAGCCCTTTCTCCCTTTAGCATACGGTGAGCCGTGCGCGCGGCTGGTATGGCAAAGCGCACGAGCGCCTCGTGCCGTCCTCGTCCCCGCGCGTGCCCAGCTCCCGCGCACCACACGCTGGGTCGTGTTTCCATCAAGGCGGATCATTTCATTTTCTCTTTGCGGCGTGGAATCTGCCGGAGTACCCACCGTCGAGTGCCCGCGTTTTACGGCACCCAGCATCCGCAATCCACATGGACCCATATTTTCTCTAGCTGAGCCGTGGCGACTGAAAAAGAACTTTCTATATCAGGTCGATTCGGGCAAGTAGTTATTTTTATATGTGTGTGTATGCTCTACGTGGGAGTAGTATTGTTTCTTTTCGGACGCACGTGCTAGAGCATACGTACGTACTCCTGCGTGCAAATACGACGGCTCAAACGAATCAAAGAAAATCTCGGTTTCTCAAAAGAAAAAGAAATTTATAGGCGTGAGCGTACGTGCGTCTGCGTTTGTATTGTGTTTAAAAAAACAAATTGATTAGTATACAGTGACTATGGTTTGGGTTTTCAGACAACGTCCAAAGATCCTGCCACCGCAGTCATGTATGGTGAAAAAGCTAAGTGTGGTCGGTGAAAAAGCTAATAAGTAGTCCAAAGTAATCAATCAACTGCTGCTTACATTACTAGTAGTCATAGCGTGTGTCCAAACTTCAGCTAGCATTAGTTGTCACCGTTACCGTTGCCACGTCCGTCGTAGCCCGAATTTCAATGGCTGACTGGTTCCGTTTAATTAATCAGTTTAATTTAATATAAGTCGCCTGAAAATCTGAATTGAATGTCTCAATGTCTATCTTAGGGGTGCAGTTGCTGCCGGCACTTGAACTGAAGGCTGGCGAGGTTTAGAGGGATGACCGGGGAGGGGGGGGGGGGGGGGGCTGAGAGGAGGGGGGGGTGGAGCCAACAGGCGGTGGGATGAAGAATGAGCATGGATCTATTTTCTCGGGAAGAAGAACGATAGGAGGAAGAAGACCCTGAACCGTTCATTTTTTATCTAACAACTCAAATTGATCCTGGCAAACCGATCGGCCTAATTCAAGTTTGCAGATGACTTGCGACTGGTCAGTCCTTTAACTAATAGCCCAACGACCATGACCAATCATCAGTAGTGATGGTGTCCTATATAGGGAATGCTAACCACATCGGCTCCCCATGATGGGCTGGACCGAGGACCCCCAAAGAACCAACCAATGGGCCACACTTGTCAGGCCCCATGACGTATTCAATATGGAATCTTTCGAAAACTTGACGCACACTTCAAAACATAATGTAATCCTCGGTGCCACCGACCTAGATGTAACCCTAGGTATCTTTGGTGTCTATATAAACTGAGGGGTTTAGACCATAGAGGCAGAATCATTCACACATACAATCTCGAGAGGGCGTAGAGTTTTACCTATGTACCCCAGCCACAATCAATAAAAATACAAGCAGAACATAGGATTTTACCTCTTCGAGGGGGCCTGAACCTAGGTAAACTAGATGATACTCCGCACGTTGTTGCGGGAATATTTGCAATACATTTCGATGATATGTGATTTCTATGGAACGTGAATAGTGATACTACGTAAACTAAAATTGCAAATCCATACGCTTTATTGTGTTTGATTAATGTATTGTAAAATATTTAATATATGTTTGCATGTTGAGGTGGACATTTTCATGTGCATGAATGCATGTTGTGGTGGGCCTTTTGCCATGCATGTTGCTTGATGATGTGGCATGCTTGCATGTTGAGAGAAATATGTTAATGGGGGCTAGCTATTTAGATATAGAAGATACTGTATTCCTTCTTTAACATGTTATCATTGTGCCAGGATCATCAGCTCAGGACCACCTACCAATATCTGTTGCATTTAGCTCCGTCAAGTAGATTGGCTGATCGATCATCAGCTCGTAACGGCTACAAGTTTCTGTAGTACTCCGTAAAACCGGTATGAAAAGGTTGATATGGTGGACGCTCACCAATTAATCCACAAATCTTCGTAAACCCATTACCCAGATATTATATATTCCTCTTGTATTTTTATAAGGTGGTTCGTAAGTTTTCTCCGGCAGTGTGCGCATCGATTGGCTGCATGATTCAGGGCTCCACGTAGAACATATATTAAAAAAAGTTAGCACTTCAATATGAATCCGACGTTAGATTTTTTAGGTTTAAAATCTGATGCCTTCAAATGTGTTGGATCCTGATCGAATGCATGCCAATTTTTCTGTTGATTTTTGTGCCATATGACAAATTTCACTGTAGAACTTTAATAAATCCTTATACATAAGTATGACAATTTTATCACTTTTGTGAAAGAGTAGTCTTCTCGTATTCGGTGTGGTGTGCACCTACGGCACTGTTCGTAGTGTCGATAGGTTCTCTTGTACTAATTAATACATTCTATCTTCTATAAAAATACGGTACATAATATGCATTCTCTCAAAAAAGTAATACTAATTTTATCTATTTTTGCATTACAATTTTGATCTTCAGATTTTTAGAGCTAAAAACTGCACGTCCGAATTTTAACATCTAAAAAAAATGGTACACCCAAACAGGTCATCAGGTTCATGTTTACAATGCTGGTACCTACCGTTGTCTTTTATTATGTAACCGAGCAGCCACGTCCACACGGATTTTTGTTCGTTTGCCGGCCCCTGATGGAGCCACACCATCGGTGGTCGACAGGGACCTTCCACGTCGACCGTCAGGTCTATTTCAGGGAAGCGCATATGCTCTAACGTAAGGGATACCTACCATATTAGTATTTCCTTTTGGCCCCATGTGCATTGCTAATTTGACTGGTAGCCCAATATAAATTAATTTAAGTAATCCAAGATCCTGCTAGCTATCGCCGTCATGCATGCACGGTGAAAAGCAACAGGGTTTTATACAAAGTAATGACAAGCTGCTTAGATTAAAAAAAATGACAAGCTGCTTAAATTACTGCGAGTAGCTAGCACTGTTGTCACCGTCACCGTTGAATGTTCGCCTTGATCCGGATTTCTTGCATCTGAAAATGACTGATTGGGTTAAGTAGCACTATATCGCAGCAACCGTGGCCATACGGCCATCGGGCCATGCATACTGTTCCTACACGCATCATTGGCTAGGTAATCTGAATGTAACCGATTGTCAAATCCTGGCTGTAAATTGTACTTGATGATATAAAATGGTTGGCCCGATTGGCCCTCCCTGCTGTCAACAATAAAATAGAAAAATATACGCATCATTGACGATTGCATCAATGTGGGTTACTGGATTGATTATCAGCTCGCACGACACGCGCGACGTTAGCCCACGCATGCATGAAAGAGCATGCTGGCTAATATCTTGCTCCGTGACCCTCTTCCAGTAAGATGGACGACATTGCTTTTATTTTTATTTTTTGCGAACGACATTGCTGGCCAGCTTTAGTGGCTAGACATTATAAGAATAGTCTATTATATCTTGAAGCCATTTCCACTTAGTATAAGACGCACCCAACCTAAAAAGGTCATCCTGGGTTGCACTTTAGAGGGCTAGCACGTTGAGGGCAGCATGAATACATGCACGTACGTCCATTCCGTGACCTAACCACCACCCAGGTTAATGATCAAATCCAGGGCACATGCAGCTACTGTACAACGTAGAGCATGCACTAGCACGTGGAGCCCTTGCCGGACTAGCTAGTACGTATTTTTTTGCCAGACTAGCTAGTATAGCCTTTCTGCCTGCAATGGGTTTACATATACATATCCAGGCCTCGGTTAGGACAGCAAACGCCGTACCCAATACCAAGAATAGTTATCGGTAACCTATATCTATCTCTCCCACTATCTGGCCCGACTAATTAGCAGTCGCACCTGCCATCAGCTCAATGATCATTTCAATAAGCTAATTAAGCTAAGCACCCTTTGGGCTCGCGGAGGAGCCGAGGAGGCAAACAGGGGACGTTGCTTTTCTATTCATGGGATCCGACGAGGAACGACGTATAGTTGTTTATCTCAATTTTCTTGCGTGATTGATGTGAGAAATGCTTGATTACTATATCGTCGCCGTGTACCTAGATCCGGTTCTTGCCATCCATGGGATTATATATCCTGGGCCGATATAGATCGTGCGCTGGCTAGATCTGCTCGGCGGCACGACACACGCCTTCCTTTTTCTACTACTATGATGATCCAAGGAGCCATGGCGGTGTGCATGAATTTGTCCCCAAGCTGAGTCATTTTCTGGTGTAACCACCCAAAAGAGGCTTAATACATGCTTTCTTAACACTATCGGGCCATTCGACAGTATAGAGTCGCCGTTGACCCATGTGACGTTGATATTTTCATAACACCATCCTCTTTGAACTGTTTTTTTTACTGCAAACAAATGTACCAATAGGCCATGGGGATTGCTTCCTTCACACCCATCTTTGTTGCAACAGGTAAGGTTCCATTCGTAGTGCATAATTGGTGTTCCAATATGGCTGATCCGGAACGATCAACTTGTACTTTGCCTCACAAAGGTTTTGTTTGCTCATGTTCTCGATCAAGGCATGACTATCGCGCGACTGAGTGGATGTGTAACCTGAGGGAACCTACAGTTTGCACTGGATTTTTAGGTTTGATTAATGTTGGTGAAAAGTTAGAAAATGTGGCATTTACGTACGCCAAGATTTGGTTCCTTGCAAAAAAAGACCAGTGCTCTCCCTATGATCAAAAATTAATATGGATCGGAGGGAGCACTAGAGTTTTTTAATGAATCACAGACATCCTTATATAGAAGACATGAAGATGCGCAGTTAAACATCTTGTTTTTGTACGGAACTGCCTTTTGTGTTTAACTCTTGTATACAGTCGAAATATAAAGTCTATTGCGTGCATGAGTTAACATGGAGATGGTAAATAAAAAAAACATGGAAATGGGGGTAGAAGGGTCAAAGACAACCAGTGCACTTTTTTTACCTTAAAAAATGCAATCTCACTGGCTGGTGGGACCACACAAGCCCACGAGCCCACAACGGACACTGGCGCCGTTCCACCTGTGATTGGCCACCACCACACAGAAAAAGCCCAGAAAACAACACGAAGCTGCAGGAGAGAGAAAGAGAGAAACCCACCCAAGCCAGAGCCAGAGCCAGACGCCGCGTGCACCGAGCAGAGAATGGCGCCGACGCCGATGGCCGGGGACGGCCCGATCGCCGCGGTGGCCCCGCGCACCCCTCCCCCGCCGTCCGCCTCGGCCGAGGCGGCGGCCTCCGGCTCCGGCTCCGGCGCCGCGGCGGGGTCGGCGGCCGAGGCGCCCGTGCTGATATTCGTCTACTTCCACAAGGCGATCCGCGCGGAGCTGGACAGGCTGCACGCCGCGGCGGTGCGGCTCGCCACGGAGCGCGGAGGGGACGGCGACGTCGCGGCGCTCGACACGCGGTGCCGCTTCCTCTTCTCCGTGTACAGGCACCACTGCGACGCCGAGGACGCGGTACGGTTGTTTATTCATGGCGCACCCGGAGCCTCTGAGTTCGGATTAGCTTTATCGGTGAATTTGCGACGGATAATTGGGCTACGATGTGTTGGAATGCGGAATTGTGACTGTGCTGGCGTTTAGGTCCGCTGAATTGTGGGATAAGTTCCGGGGATTTGGGTTTGATTCGGGGTTCAGAGTGAGGCGTAACACTGCCGTGATCTGAAAATGGACAGAGTTTGTAGGTATGGTGTCATGGTGATATGCTCAAATAGTATGGGGCACGCTTACGATCTTGCATATACTTCACCGCGTGATAGCGAACTATTCCCTGCATTCTACATTATCCTTTTAATGCATTTCCTGGATTTTACTAGCATTTTGTTGCAAACGCCTAGGCATGTCTTAACTGAACTGTTAAACCATGGCCCTTGAGCATCTAATCACAGGGTCCATCGCAGAGTACATAATCTCTCTTTACATTTGCCGTTTGCAAAAGAAAAGGTTCTGTGTTTAATAAATTGTTCACTTGGTATGGGTATGGGTGCTCTAACTGAAAATGAACTTTCCTGGCATTTGCTTCACTTGGTATGGGATGTGCCTGTGATACGTTAATTGTTCAACACATATTTTACGGGGAAGTGGTGTGCCTGTGATATGTTCATTGTTCAGAGCATGAGCTTTACGGCCTGGTATCATTTACTCTAGACTGACTTCCTATCTTATATTGATGTATTTGTGAAATTTTGTAAGCCAACTTTAATTACGTATACGTTCACACTAGGGAAAATTTGGAGCTAATATTTGCCTTTGATGATTGCAGGTTATATTTCCAGCACTCGATATTCGAGTCAAGAATGTAGCAGGGACGTATTCCCTTGAGCACAAAAGGGAAAATGATCTCTTTGCCCACCTGTTCTCTCTATTACAGCTTGATGTACATAGCGATGATGGTGTCCGGAGGGAGATTGCATCCTGTGCTGGAGCAATTCGAACATTTATAACTCAACATATGTTCAAGGAAGAAGAACAGGTTTTTCCATTTCCCTGATTAGTATGTTCTGCTGTTTGTATGCTGTTTGTTGAAATGACACTCAAAGGCGATTTCATTTCCCTGTCAGGCAGCAGTACGAGATATGTTGTCATAGTTGTAATTGCCTAAATGGATGTGGTATGAAGCTTCATATTAGGAAGTTTTGAGTTGTCTAATCAAACTAAGAAGTTGTAATGAAAGTAATTAAAATCATATGCTGGGTAGTGGGACCTTGGGATGTACTTTTGCCTCAAGGTCTTTAACACTGAGAAGATGTTATGTAAGAGTATAAGCGATAACATACAGATCTAGATACAGCTGCTGGTCAGTTAATGAAGTAACACCATTTCGTACAAAGCGGTAGAAGGTTAGGCACATGTTGGAAGATGTTTCTAAGCACCGTCTTCCCGCCGATTGATAATCTCCTCTGTATCCAACGTTATGCTCTAATATAAGGGTCATGTCACGTCACTGGGGTACGTAGTATGCTGGTATACAAAACCTAAACGCTGATTCCAAGTTTGTATGCAACTTGTGGTCTGCTGAAAAGACTATATGATCAGGAAGCCACCTATTTGAGTACTATAGTATCTCTAGAATGTCTTTATTGGCATGCTCACTAGTTGTGCCCTGTATTTGAGATATATTTTTTGCATTCTGTGCTCCCTATGCATGCTTATTATTCAATACCTTACTGCATAACAGTGTTAAGACATGTGCTGGTAAAGCACAGAAGCTTTGATTAAACTGATTTTTACATCTCAGAGAACTCAATGGTGAACCTAACTGTGAAAATGAAAGTTCACAATGAGAAGTTTCTCTTGGACTCTTATAAATGATGCATAAAAACTTTTTATTATATATTTGATGACAAGTTGTCACTTTGTGTTATGTCTATATTAGTGTCCTCCTCTGTCATTATTTGTTCCTTTCAGTGCATACAGTTTTGGCGTCTAATCATCCGTGGATGTCTCAGGTCTTCCCGTTGCTTATCACAAAGTTTTCATATGACGAGCAAGCTGATTTAGTCTGGCAGTTCATATGCAACATCCCTGTTAACATGATGGCAGATTTTCTTCCATGGCTTTCATCTTCTGTTTCACCTGATGAGCACCAAGATATTCTTAACTGCTTACATAAAATAGTTCCTCAAGAGAAACTTCTCCAACAGGTCCGGATTAATTATGATGCATCTTCTCCTAACAACAATTTTTGTTATGTTATTTGATTTTAATCTCAGAATTCGTCTAGGTTGTATTTGCATGGATAGGAGGGAAAGCAGCAACTGTGGCACACGATTTTTACAATTCTTGTTCAAAAGGCAGTTATAGATGTGAGGATATCTCTCACCAAATAGACAAGCAAATATGCTCACACGAGAATTCTAAAATTGGAAAGAGGAAGTACGCAGAATCTAATCATAGTCAGCTTGAAACACATCCTATAGATGAGATATTGTATTGGCACGATGCTATCCGGAAAGAATTGAGTGATATAGCAGAGGAGACAAGAAAGATCCAGCAGTCTGGAGACTTCTCCAATGTATCAGCCTTCAATGTGAGGCTTCAGTTTATTGCAGATGTGTGCATCTTCCACAGGTATGTGGCTTTGAATGTCGACTCATGTGCACCTTTGTTTCAATCTTGATGAATAACCAATTTCTTGTACAACATGTGCATCATGACAACTAATGAATTATCTCTATTATGGCATACATGTTTATAATTTATTTTGATCGAAAGGGGTTTCCCCCCACCCCACTTTTTATTAAAGGCGGGGCACAGCATAGACCCAGACTGTTAACAAGCATTCGGGTTCACCAGGAGCGGCAAACCAGACATTATTATGCAACACCTACACCGCAAACCATAACAGTAGACCTCATTCAGCGGCACGCAGGGCAGTTCAAAACCCACACACTCTAGAAGTTCATCAGCGCACACACGGGAGGACAGGATGATCCATCAGCATCACCCCGAATGGGCCTTCAGCACACCCCCGCCCCGGGGCCTTTTTGAGCACGCTCTCAGCCCCCAGCCCAGGCGGTCCTGAGTAGCTCGCCTCTTCGTCGGTCCAGGAGTAGGAGGCAGCGTCAGAGCAGCACCGATTGGTCGCCCTTGCACAGGATCTTCCATTGGTGTAGAGATGAGCTGATCCGCCCCAACACCGCTCGGGTACTTGTCCATGGTATCCCCTCGAAACACATATCGTTACGCATAGTCCAAATCCCCCAGATGGAGGCAACACAAGCAATGTTGACCACAGATCTTTTGTTGTTCAGCTTCCAAAAGGAAGATAGTTCAGCCATATCTTTTGGAATATTAAAACTAAAAGTATCAGCTACATCTAGCCAAATTTGCTTAGCCACTACACAATCAAAGAATAAATGATGAACAGTTTCATTCTCATTACAAAACAAACAACACAAGTTATCAACCACCCTTCTTTTGCTTAAGTTGTCTCTGGTAAGAATTTTGTTATTATATGCTAACCACAAAAAGACCAAGTATCTGTTGGGAACAACAATTTTCCAGAAATTTTTCCAAGTCGGGGTAGAAACCCCTCCCCAGTTTATCATGTTGTAGAAAGATTTAACAGAATAAATTCCAGATGACTCCAAAAGCCAGACAGGCTGGTCCTCCTCATCAGTTAGGGTCTTAGTAGAAATTACCCGAATCAGGTCATGCCATCTACCCATAAAACCAGCATCCACACATCTATTAAATGTGAGTTTCAAATTAGTACCATCCCATACCTCAGCTACTGCACATTTCTGTTGTTGACAAATTTCATAGACCTCCCAAAATTGAGTTTTCAGGGAAGAATCCCCAGCCCAAGCGTCGTCCCAGAAACTGATTTTGTCCCCTTTGCCCAAATTCCATCTGAAAAAAGGTCTAATACCCTCAAAAGCCCAGGTAACCCCTTCCCAAAAGGGCGACCCTACACCTTGTTTGGCCCAAAGCAAATTGGGTTTATCAGTTCTATATTTATGATCAATTAGTCTACCCCAATCATTGTCATGGTTTGTGAAGTATCTTTTTGCCCAAGAAGCTAGCAAGGCCATGTTGAACTCTCTCAAGTTGGGAACCCCCAGGCCCCCAAACTCCTTTTTCTGAGAAATCATCCCCCATTTAGCAAGATGATATTTGTGCTCATCTCCCTGGTCACCCCAGAAGAAGTGAGCCATCTGAGATGTGATGGCATTTATAGCCCATTTAGGAAATTTTATCACAGACATCAAATACATTGGAATGCTAGTGATACAGGCTTTAAGCAGTACAAGTTTTGCCTCATAACTGAGTAACCTCCCCTTCCAACCACAAATCCTTTTAATGATTTTATCTATAATGTATTGGATATCCTCCCTTCTTAGGTTAAGGTAGTGAAGTGGAACCCCCAAGTATTTGAGAGGGAAATCTCCCATCTTACAGCAAAAAATTTGGGATAACAGTTTGGCCTCATCAGCATTCATATTTATTGGCACTACTTCACATTTATCATAGTTAATTCTCAACCCAGAAAGGTTTTCAAAACAAGCAAGCAACCACTTTAAGTTTTTTACATACTCAGTTTTAGGGTTAAGAAACAATACCGTGTCATCTGCATATTGCAAGCAGATAAGACCACGTGGGATAATATGGGGAACAATCCCAGATATAATATTGCTATTGACGGCCTTCATCAGCATTCGGGAGAATACATCTGCCACCAAACCTTCATCAGCATTCGGGAGAATACATCTGCCACCAAATTGAATAGCATAGGGGAACTAGGGTCTCCTTGTTTCAGCCCTTCCCCCCCCCCCCCCCCCCCCCCCCACCCCCCACAAAATAAGGACCTAGAACATCGTTAATTTTAACACTGAAAGAGCTTTGTTTTAGAATTGACAAGTTCCACCTAATCCACTTAGGGCCAAAGCCCCTGGAAGTTAACATCTCCACCAGGAAATCCCAGTTGACACGATCATACGCTTTTTCATAATCTAACTTGAGAACAATCCCAGGTTCTTTAGATTTATGAACTTCATGGATAGCCTCATGGGCAGTCACTACACTTTCCAGTATAAATCTACCTCTCACAAAAGCAGACTGGCAAGGGGCCAGCAGCCTATGGCCTATAGGGGAAACCCTATTTGTCATGGCTTTGCTAAAAATCTTCACAGAGCAGTTGCTTAAACAAATAGGTCTAAATTTTTTCATATTCTTGGCATCTGGTTCTTTAGGAATGAGAGTGACTATAGAGTAATTTAGCCTCTGGATATCCAGAGATCCTCTCTCAAAATCCCTCACAAGTGCCATAAAGTCTCCTTTAATAATTTCCCAGAAATGTTGGTAAAATATAAAGGACAGACCATCAGGCCCAGGGGGGCTCCACTGGCATATGAGCCCATAATGGCTTCCTTAATTTCTTCTTCTGAAAAAGGCCTTTCTAATATCTCATTCTCAGCTTCAGTTACCCGTTCCTCTTCAGACCAAAAATGGTCATCCAGGTGAATGTTATACATCATTGCTTACACATAATTTGACAACACAATACTTGTATATGAACAAGTTTAGTGTATATTCATCATTACATATGAACATAGATGCATCCAATAAAATGCCTTGACGTCCAGTGGTGCTTCAGGTGCGCAACTCATGTGAATAACCATGGAGTTGTGAAAAACCGAGATACCATCAAGCACAGTGAATGAGTAGTATTACCAGTATTGTGAATATGTTACTTTCTTTGCTTTGGGTTTGTATGGTTTTCCTCAAAAGAGCTGGGTCTTTATAGATCGCAGTCCTAAGTTTTTATTTTATCCTGTGAAGTGGCCTAATCCCGTATCCTTTGTTTGATCAGTTGTGTTTCTCTTTTGTTCATCTTCAGTATTGCCGAAGATCAAGTTATATTTCCTGCAGTTGATGGTGAAGTGTCCTTTGAGCAGGAGCATGCTGAACAAGAACAGCGGTTTAACAAATTTAGATGTTTAATTGAAGAAATCCAAACAGCTGGAGCCAGATCAACTGCGGTGGATTTTTACTCTGAGTTATGTTCACAGGCTGATCAGATAATGGAGGAAATGGAGAAGCACTTCAACAATGAGGAAACAAAGGTGACCTTTTTAAGAAACAAAAGCTAGCCTAGTAGTTAAGAAGCTGGAACCATTTCCCTCTCAATGTGATAAGCGGGGTCTCATCTATAGTTCACCTTCTTATCTAGGTACTTCCTCAAGCTAGGATAAATTTCTCACCAGAGAAACAAAGAGAACTCCTATATAGGAGTCTCTGTGTCATGCCGCTGAAGTTACTGGAGCAGGTTTTACCATGGTTTGTATTAAAGCTGGATGATGCAAATGGACAGTCTTTTCTTCAGAATATGTTCTTGGCAGGTACGTTTTTCAATTTAATAGTTTGTTCTATGCCTCTAAACTGCACTAGCTGTATAAAACATCTTCAAATTTGCATGAAACAGCACCTTCCTCTGAAACTGCACTGGTTACTCTTCTCTCCGGCTGGGCATGCAAAGGTCGTTTGAAGGATATATCCAATTCGGGAAAATTCATATGCTTGCCATCAGGAGCAGAGGGCTGCCCGTTGGTTGGAGATGAGTTAAAAAGTTGTCAGTCATTCTGCCCATGTTCATTGGCCAGCAACGGAACTTTTTCAGTACCTTTGCAGACAGAAAACGGTTCAAGGCCAGTCAAGCGAGGGAATCATGCAGAATCTATTACGAACAGAAATCACTGCTTACAAACTACTGACATTGAAGAGTCTCGATGTAGCAAGAAACCTTGCCACATTCCTGGGTTAAGAGTGGAAAGTAGCAACTTTGGTGCTGATTTATTTACTTCTGTAAACTCTTTTCGCTCACTGTCTTCCAGTTATTCTGCACCTTCTTTACACTCAAGTCTTTTTTCATGGGAGACAGACACGACATTTTCCAGCCCAGATAGCATCTCTAGGCCAATTGATGCAATATTCAAATTTCATAAGGCAATTCGCAAAGATTTAGAGTACTTAGATGTTGAATCTGGAAATCTCATTGATGGAGATGAATCTTGCCTTCGCCAGTTCGTCGGAAGATTTCGCCTACTGTGGGGTCTTTACAGAGCACATAGCAATGCGGAAGATGACATTGTCTTCCCTGCTCTTGAATCGAAAGATGCACTACATAATGTCAGTCACTCATACACCCTTGATCACAAACAGGAAGAAGAATTATTTAAAGATATATCCACCATACTGCTTAAGCTTTCACATTTACGTGATGATTCGGCTCACCCCATTGATGAAATTGATGAAGCTGGAAAAGGCCATATTTGTTCATACAGTGAGATTGATTGGTCCAGAAAGCATAATGAACTTTTAACAAAGCTTCAAGGAATGTGCAAGTCTATCCGGTTTACCTTGTCTAATCACGTGCATAGAGAAGAACTTGAGTTGTGGCCACTGTTTGATAAACATTTCTCCGTGGATGACCAAGATAAGATTGTAGGTCGTATAATTGGATCTACAGGAGCTGAGGTTCTGCAGTCAATGATACCTTGGGTTACATCGGCACTTAGTCTAGATGAACAGAACAAGATGATGGATACATGGAAGCAGGCAACGAAGAATACAATGTTTGATGAATGGCTAAACGAATGGTGGAAGAGTTCACCAACTTCATCTGGCCCCTCAAATGAGGCCTCCTCCTCCCTTTCAGAAGGTCTGCTCTGTTTTTTTTCTAGACTCTCCTCTTCAAACTCTTCCACCATGTTTTTGTTCACTATTTTACATATGTATATACTCTCTCCACTTGGTAGTATATTTTACAAGTCAAATGTTTTATCCATAGGAAAACCTTAATTGAGACCCACACTGTTTGCTAAAGCAGATACGAATACGAGAATCACCACTTACACTGGGTTATTTCTAAAGAGGAGGATATAACTTGCAATGAGCATCATATGAAATTCTTACTCAAAGTTAAATGCTGTGTTACTTAAGTAAGACATGACAACTATTTTGGCATAAATAGTGGTGACCCGGTTGAATATAAAGTTGCAAGCATGATGTTTGATAGTTTGCTTGGACAAAGGGAAATATTAGAGAAGGTTCCAGTTTAGGGCAAAGAAGACAGCAAAACTATATCAATGCATTTCTTTGCAACAACTAAAACTGACAATATGGACTACCTGGTTTCTCTGGGTTATTTCAATGATCAAATGTTGACATGATACAATCCTTGGTCATGTAAATTTGTGATAAAGGGGAACAGTCAAGGAGAATGAAGTTGGACAATATCATACGTAAGAGCAACTGGCTACAAAAATACGTCAGATACTAAAATAGTGGGATTGGGGCGTACATTTATGATGAACAAGGAAATAATCTTCTACACCTCTACTGTTGAAGTATAGCATGTTGCAGTTTTGAGGTTCAGATTTTTATTTCACCGAGTCTTTCTTTTCTTTTGCCCTGTAGAAAGCCAAGAAAACCTTGACCAGAGTGATCAGATGTTTAAGCCTGGTTGGAAGGACATTTTCCGAATGAATCAAAGTGAGCTCGAGGCCGAGATACGAAAGGTTTCTCAAGATTCTACTCTTGATCCAAGGAGGAAAGCATATCTAATCCAAAATCTCATGACGAGGTTTGTCATTTTAAAGTTACAGCAAATAAATTGTAGGGGCTATTGCTGCTGTTTCACCCCAAAGATTTTGTATATTTAATTGGAATGACTGGTTGCATATTTCATATTGTTAATTACACGAATTTCAGCCGCTGGATAGCTGCTCAGCAGAAATCACCACAACCAAGATCAGAAGATCACAATGGATCTACTGTAATACCTGGATGTTTTCCTTCTTATCGAGATCCAGAGAAACAAATATTGGGTTGTGAGCATTACAAAAGAAACTGCAAGCTTGTTGCTGCCTGCTGCAATAAGCTGTTCACATGCAGGTTCTGTCATGATAAAGTTAGTGATCATACAATGGAGAGGTAAACTTAGTACTACCAATGTCATCTGTCTTCTGTGCTGACTGCTTAGCATTCTATAATTCTCACAGTAGCAGAGAATGGTCAACGTTCCCTTCTGAACACATGATCCAAATATTGCTGAAAAAAAAATGAGAATTGGATAACCTAGTGGTTAATTTGCTCTCATGTAAAGCAGCAAGGCGACATGATTATTTTAGGCGCTTACTCATCATGGCTCTTGGATTGTTTTTTCTTCTTTCTCCTTCATCCATGTGTTCCGGAAGTTAAATTCACTTGGAAATAATTGGCTTAAAAGCTTTAAATGGGCTAACATAGGCCTTGTGAACTTCTTATCTTCCCCATTTGTAGCTTTTAATTGCTTTGCCTTAGCCGTGTGGTAGTAGTATATAAAAATACATGATCTTTTCTGTAGTACCATTGGTTGTTAGAGATATGTTGTGAGATAATAAGCTAAACTGATATTGCTCACATTGTGGTATTACAATTTTTAGGAAAGCAACTTTGGAGATGATGTGCATGTTATGTATGAAAGTT
This sequence comes from Triticum urartu, assembly GCF_003073215.2. Classification (NCBI taxonomy): domain Eukaryota; kingdom Viridiplantae; phylum Streptophyta; class Magnoliopsida; order Poales; family Poaceae; genus Triticum; species Triticum urartu. Next base: position 540,267,450 of record NC_053022.1, read on the forward strand.
AAGCCAGTTGGTCCAAATTGCCAAAGTCCTTCTTGCAATGGGCTATCAATGGCAAAATATTATTGCAGTATATGCAAGTTTTTTGATGATGAAAGGTAAAACCTGAACTTGCTTGCTAGGTTTCAGTTTCTCTTGCAGTAATAGTTTTTCCCTTGTGTGTGTGTGTGTGTGTGTGCACATAAATGAATGTTTGCTCCATGATTTGTGTAGTCTTTTGGTTTGGATGGCTATCTCTATCCTCACATATGAAACCAAACTTTGCACTCAACCATGAACATCAGATTGGACATAAATATATCAACATGATATTAGTTAACAGGCTGAGGCATCTATTGTCATTGTGGGAACTAGCTAACCCCCAGAGGGTTCTCTAATTACAAAAGAACACTTCTACCACCTCTCTTCTATTTCCTTGTTTCCTACCACTTACTAAAGCCAAAATGTAGGATACCTTACTGGTGGACGGTGGCTGAACTTTAATTGCCAGTCCTCAAATGCGTGCTCATCTGCATCCAAGAATACTTACCAGTCCGTTAAGTTGCTTCGAATAATACACCATCTCTGTAATGTAGGTGCATTTATGCTATGATTAATGCATCATGTGGCTCATGACTGCAGTCCGCCTGTGCATACCTCTTTTTAAATTTCTATTATGTGCAAAAGTACAGGCCAGTTGGTAGTAGGTTACGTTTTGTGTTTTGTGTAATGTGTTTTCCATCTCCATAATATATTGCAGATGTCTAACTACGTGAACTTTACAGGAGTGTGTATCATTGCCCTTTTTGCAATTTGTGTCGTCTTGGGGAAGGATTGGGCACTGACTTCTTCCACTGCATGAAATGCAACTGTTGCCTCGGCTTGAAACTGAAAGAACACAAATGTCGGGAAAAGATGCTTGAGATGAATTGTCCAATCTGTTGCGACTTCCTATTCACGTCAAGTGCAGCAGTTAGAGGTCTTCCATGTGGGCATTTCATGCATTCAGCATGCTTTCAGGTATGATAGCCTAGTTGCAACCTGATGCATTTTTTATGTACTCTGTGAGTCTACTCTGACAATGTCGTCAACTCCAGGCATATACTTGCAGTCACTATACCTGTCCAATCTGCAGCAAATCCTTGGGAGATATGACGGTAAGTTGCACCACTTGATACCGAAACTGTTTCTGCATTTCCCTCTGATGACTGTGTTCTATCTCATGAAATTTAGAAATTTCAGAAACTAATGTTTTCGAGTTAACGATTTCCTCTGTATTAACGCCACATTTCTTTTAAAAGCAAAGCGAACGAATTAACATGAAGTCCATATATATCCTCTGTTTCTCTGCAGGTGTACTTTGGAATGCTCGACGGCTTGCTGGCTGCAGAAGAGCTTCCTGAGGAATACCGGAACCGGTGCCAGGTACACCATTTCTCTCATTCCGATTGTTTGTTCTTTCCATTGACTGAAGGATTTACACTGCCGCTCTGCCTGGTTGCTCCAGGATATACTCTGTAACGACTGCGGCAGAAAAGGGCTTTCTCGGTTCCACTGGCTGTATCATAAATGCGCCGCCTGCGGCTCGTACAACACCAGAGTTATCAAGACCGAGGCACCCGACTGTTCCACGTCGAATTAACAGGCGAGTTCGTTTTCTGTTTTCTTCTTCTGCTCGATTCTTTTGGGAATTCGCCTCTGTAATATATCTCGATACAGAGGAACATTGCATATGTGTAGCTGTGATGCTTAATAAAGTCAGTTCGAAGCATGGATGGAGGTCACTTTTGGTTAGCAACGCGGCTAAGATGTCAGTTCACTATAGCAAAACGCTAAATAGTTCTATGTTACATACGCCCGGCCCCGTCTCTAGGATAATGCGTTGGGACAGTGAACTGGCGGCGTGAATAGAGCCGTGGCCGCCTGCCACTGCCACGTTCCCCTCTCCGCTCCAACTGGCCACTTCGGCTTTGCGTCTCGTGGGGCACTGCCACTGCCAGGGTGCTACGGGTGCACCGGGCCGCACACTCCTGTCACGGCAAAGTTCGCGACGAGCCGAACGCCGCGCGCGGTACGGGCACGGGCACGGCACGGCAACATCCTCTCATCTGGCTCTCGTCTCGTCCACGTGAATGAGGTCTCGATAAATACCCTCTAGGTCTCTCAAAAGGCCGCCATTTGTGGCTTCTTCAGCCCCTTGATGTTAGTCATATATCCCTTTGAACCTTGTCATTAATCAATAAAGCGAGTGTGTTTTTTATTTTAGCCTAAAAGAAAGGTTAGGCAGATCCCAGTTTTGTTGAGATTTCAGGGTCCGAACTCGAAAGGAGGAACTGATCCAACCGTTAGTGTACGAGAAGCAACGGTTGGATCAGATTGGGTCTCAGCTGCAACTAGAGGACAGACATGGACCTTCAGACATTAACGCGTGCACGGGAGGAAGCACGGCATGCACGACTGAGCGATGACGTCACCGTGTCATTCAGATGACCATGGTTTTCTCAAGATTTAGGAGGTGTTTGGTTCACAAGTCCTAGGATTTTTTCTAGTCCCAGGGACTAATCAAAAAAGACTCACCAGTAGAGTCTTTTTCTAGTCCCTCCCGTTTGGTTTCTAAGGACTTTTTAGGGACTTTTTTTAGTCTCTGGATCTAAAAAGTCCCTGAATCAAACACCCCCTGAAGCACGGCCAGCGGCATCAACACTACCAACAAAACATCCAGCAGCCCCGGCGATCTCGTCATGGAGCGCACCCATTTTGTTTTTTGTTTTTACCGGACCTGGGCAAAATTCAGCATTTCAGATTTTTTTTTCTTAGAAAGTTCCAGACGAAAAGCCACAAACAAAAGGATATTGAAATTTGGAACGAAAAGTGGCCGAAATTTGCTCAAATTTCTACTAAATTGTTAAGCAGAACGAAACTATGTCACGGAATCATATTCAACTAGACAATACCCCGTGATGAAGCTATGTATCTAGGGTAGGGCCACGGACCTGTCCTAACTGCCCAACCCAAGGACACCTCTAGGATAAATCACCTTTCAATCGACTTGGAGGTGTTCACTCGACAGACTCGAAGACACTCGACCAAGAAGCAATTACTCGATCAAGATCCAACCACTCGACGGCCAGGAGACCTAAAGTCACTCCGCACGCTAACGGTCGGTCATTAAGTAGCTTTTATGGTCATCATAGCACTTTATTACTAGCATTATCAGTAACGCCCAGCCTTAATGTACATTGAACCCTTCGTAACGTGGGCTGGCCGGGGTCCTGGCGCACTCTATATAAGCCACCCCCCTCCACAGGGACAAGGGTTCGCACCTCTGTAACTCATACACACATAATCCAGTCGACCGCCTCCGAGCTCCGAGACGTAGGGCTTTTACTTCCTCCGAGAAGGGCCTGAACTCGTAAACCTTGTGTCCTTACAACCTCTCCATAGCTAAGACCTCGCCTCTCCATACTTACCCCCCTACATTACTGTCAGACTTAGAACCACGACACCCCGCGCGTTGCAGCGGGATGGTAGTATAATAAACAAACTGAAAGAGAGAGGGGCATACGGTAAGGAGGAAAAGAGTAAGAAAATAAAAATAAGAAATGGTTTGCAGCAGAAAATAAAAATAAGGAATGTTTTGCAGTAGCAGAAAATAAAAACCACTAAATCTAATGAAAAGAAAGTATAAGCTTGAAAATCAATAAAAGAAGTGTCTAAAATAGAATAAAAACTTTTGAGGTAAAAATGCCATTTCGAACAAAAATGTGAAGGATGACTAACATGAATATATGATGTGGGAGCATTACATGCATAGACTAATGAAAAATAATTATAATTTATAAGTTAAATGCATGAGTCGCTTATGTGGCATATTTTGCATGGCTTAGTGGAAGAGAAGACTTAAATACATTGCTTAGTGGGACGTTGAGGTGCTTATGTGACAGATTTTGCATGGCTTAATGGGAGAGGGGACTTAAATACATTGCTTAGTGGGAGATTGAGGTGGACACTTTGCATGTTGAAAGAATTGGGATCAACTTTTTAAGAAGGTAAGATTGGCGGCAATTAATAGAAGAAGGAATGCATCATGCAAACAAAATATAGAGGAATTTAACATAAGATTACCACTCCAGAATTAATAGAGTGCATAGAGGGTGGGCTAGTGGATTGTCGGAGACAAAAGAAAAAAGGAGAACCGTTTGAGTGCACTATAATGAATGCTCACCCCTATGAACGCACGTACGGATACCCTTAGCCTTATGAGCATTTCTGAGAGACTGAGTCATCATATCATCTTGAGATTAATGAAGTCATCGCATACGTCTTCGTAGTCGACGAGAATATCCGCTTCCATTAAACGCGTATTGTCAAAAGGCCTGAAATAAATCCAGAAAAATACAGGTGGGTTGAGATATCACTATCTGTCTGTCTGATCACAAGTTAGTTCGCAAGTGTATTAGATAGGATTTTTGGCCAAACGAAGTAATACTATCACAAAACATAGCTGGTTGCAGAATCTAGAAAAGTAAAAATGCCGATTTGAGAGTAATTGCAATATCTAGGTCTTGTGGTCCCTAGCGGCGGCGGCGGCGGCTTGCCACTGCATCTGGCGCTCCCTCCAGCTCCTCTCCTCTTCCTCTCGCATCTTGTTTGCCACATACAAGGTCATCGCGGCAGTGTAGAAGCATGCCAACCTCAGCAGCGAAGGTATCGACGTCATCATCGCACGCCTCCCCATCGCAACAAGCCAGAGATCGGTCGATCGATCGATAGTCGAGAGGCGAGAGCGAGAGCGAGAGCCAGATCTATGGCTCTATGCACGGTGGCTTCGATTTATTACTTCAAGCAGAAGGGTTTGGGGGATTCCGACTCGACTCGGACGGGGAGAGGGGCTTGGATTCCTTTTCTTTTCTTTTTTCTCTTTTTTTAAACTGGCTTGGGTTCCTTTTGTGAAAGCTATTAGGTGCTGGATTCCGACAAGGTTGAAACATACCTGTTCATCACAACTCCTGGTACCGTATACCACTACCACGAAGGAACCTTTGATGTCACAAGCTTACGGAGAGCATGTCTAGCCCGACCTCGTGCACCAGCTCCTAGACCAGGTCACGTTTGATCAGCGCGCCGATCCGGAACGCCACCGCTGCGCTCCACGTCGCCGGCGGCGAGGTCGTCCAGGGCCTACCCCGCCACGGCGCCGCGCCGCGCCGCGTCCTTCCGTACCTCTGCGGCCAGCCTCGTGAACGGCCTGTAGTCGGAGTCATAGAGCTGTGCGCACATCGAGTCCATGCACTCCGTGGCCAGGTCGAGCGCGAGGCGTCGCAAGTCGCAACGGGTTCGCGCCCCGGGTGCGCCGGCTTGCTGCTCGGTGCACGCCATGCTGGCTAGACGCCAGAGTTAGGCACGGCACGGCACGCCTGGCATTTCTCTCGATGGTCGCATCTGGAGCGGTGTATCTTCGGAGCGTCCTCGGCTAGGAGGAATCTCGATAGGTCACACTCCTTCCGCACTGCCAGTGCCAGACCACTAATAGTATGCAACGTGTGCATCGGGTCGAGCGCTCCGGTAGCCGGTGATCCACACGCCATCATCGGGCACGGCACCGTGTCACATCCTCGCTGGGCGCGCTATGGCCGCTGGCGCCTCCGCTTCCATCCCCGGCCGGGGAGCAATTCACGGGTCGGCACGCGGCCAGTTCCCCAACGCACCACCAACGGCAACGCCTCTTCTTGCCTAGCTCCACACTGCAGAGGCACTTCTTCATCAACCAAACAAAGTATCAACCCAATGGTGTATGTCTACCGCTCGGCAGCCTGCAAAACGCCGGCACGTTTTAGTAAGAATTAAATGGTGTCGTCCCACGCACTTGTGTCCGTTTAAGCTTTATCCAACAATGTTCGAACGTAAATACCCTGCCCTCAGTTCAGTGGGACAGCACGGTAGCGTGCCTGGGCTATACAACGTGATGATTATCAAGTTTCAACATTGAGTGAACCAAATGAAATAACCAACCTGAAAGAGTAACAAGAAGCAAAACTTGCGATCTCCGTGGTTTACGAGACCGGCGGCCACATTCTCTCAACTTGTGCAATCACACCGCAATACTTCATGATGGAGTTGGAGATGGTGTACCACCGATGGGCTAGCGAGTTCACATTGCACTCATGGATCACGTGCAAGTCATAGGGCGTGAGTGTTTTTGCTCATGAAATGAAGCATGCACAATTTGCAAAAGGTCATGCCCCTTGGTTTATGCATACAAAGTCTGCAGATATGACCTTTCATGCATGCATCGCACAACAACTCATCGTTCATCACCGAGTACCCTGTTATCATGCTAACTCTAGGAAACAACGAGAAGGTGGAAAAAAAACTCAATGTCATTTGATCGAACACCTGCCGGGTGTGCTGTCTGCCATGGACGACATCAGCAAGGGGCGGAGGGTACGTAGATGCGGACGGATCCGGGGTGGACGACAACGTAGGCCAAGGCGGGCATGCATGTGAGTGGGGGCTGCGGATGTATGGCAATGCCTGGGCGACGGTGGAGTGGTACAGCGGCGGCGTATTCCAAGGCAGGTTGGCGCGTGGGTGGGGGTTGTAGATATCCGGCAATGTTTAGGCGGTGGCCGAAGAAGATGCTGAGGCAGAGAAGGGGGAGCCTAGGAGAGGGTTTTTGGTGTGTCAGGGTGTCTATCAAGTCTTCTATGTTATTATATAAAAAAACGGTTTTGCTAAAGCACATCCGTGCTCATCTAAGTAATATGTCATTAATTAAGAGTATCAAGTGTTGCACTCAAGCTACAAGGTCTAGATAACACAATTTATTTTCTGATCAAACCAAACAAAAAGCATCTAAATTTATGTCTCTTACAAATATGAAAGTTGCATGCATACTGTTCAATAATTTAGAGTAACAGTTTTGCTAAAGCATATCTAGATGTACCATAAGTATTGCATATTTAAGTCCTATGTCATTGATCTTATGTTGAGATTCGTGTGGATATTTTCTTTTTTTCTTTATACTTGATTCACCCACTTATATATGCAATAACTAGAGCATATCTAGATGTGCCCTAGACACACACAGTTTCCTGATAATTGCAGTCTCCTGATCACGCTAGTTTATTGTTGTGAAAGTTTCTCTGTCCAACAAAATATAAGTATCCTTTAAAAAAACAAAAGGGACTATGTTTGTGGTATATTTTTTTCTTGTCCCAGTTTTTCTTTAATTCCTTGTTGTTGTGTATTTGTGAGAGCTTAGATGTAATATCCTTAAAAAAACATCTAGATGTGAATTAGGCAAACTGAAAACAAAATATAAGTATCACAATTCACAAAACATAGCTGATCGGACAATCTAGAAAACTAAGAATACACGTTTGAGAAAGAACAAAAAAAGAAATTAACAATGTCTAGGTCTCGTGGTCCTCGGCGGCGGCGGCTTGCAACTGCTGCATCTCCCGCTCCTTCTTCCTATCCTCCAGCATCTGCAGGTGGCGCCTCTGGCCTTCCTCCGCCATCTCGCGCAGCTGATACTTGGTGGCCACGTACACGGTCGTGACGACACCGATGAAGCCGGCGGTCCTCAGCACCGAAAGTATCGACGGCATCATCATACGCCTCGGCATCGCAAAAGACGGAGATGGATCGGCAATCGAGTCGAGGAGAGGCGGACGGATCTATGCTATGCACGCACCGGACGGGGCTGGGTTCAATTTATTTCAGCAGAAAAAAAGGATTCGGGGGACTCCGATTAAGACGGGTAGAGGGGCTGGAACTGGATTCCTTTCCTTTAATGGAAGCGTATTAGGGTCCGGATTCCTAAACCCGCCTGCGTCGCCGCCGGCAGAGTCGCCGGCGGTGGCAGAGCGCCGGCCACCTCTGCAAATGTCACCGCAAACATCGAAACGAAACCTCTTCATCACAACTCCTCCTATACCCGTACCAATACCACTACCACGAAAGAACATTCCTTCTCTGTTACAAGTTTACGGCCGCCGCTCTGAGCATGTCGAGCCCGAGCTCGTGCGCCAGCTCCTGCACCAGGTCCCGCTCGATCAGCGCGCCGATCCGGAACGCCTCGCGCGCCACGCCGGCCGCTACCGCGCGCTCCACGTCGCCGGCGGCGAGGTCGCCCAGGTCCTGCCCCGCCATGTCACCGTGCCTAGCCGCCTCCTTCCGCACCTCTGCGGCCAGCCGCTGCTCTGAGCGGACCATCGCGGCGAGCCTCGCGAACGGCGTGTAGCCAGAGTCGCAGAGCTCGGCGCACATCGAGTCCAGGCACTCCGTGACCAGGTCGGACGCGAGGCTCCGCAGCGGGCTCGCTCCCGAGGCCTTGGGTCTGCTGTTGGTGGTGGTGGAGCCTCTCGGGGTCAGGGTGGCGAGCACAGACTCGGATGTTCTCAGGAGGAAGGTCCCCTTGGAATGGTGTAGGCCGGAGGAGCAGACGTTTGCTAGCAGCAGATCGACGGTCGATGTGACCTCGGCATGCCCAAGGCGCGCCGACTTGCTGCCCTGCACCGCTGGCGCAAGATGGCACGCGCCATGCTGGCCAGAGTTAGGCTCGGCTCGCCTGGCGTTTCTCTCGGTGGCCGCGTCTCGCGCGCTAGATGGCGGCGCACAAGTCTCTGACAGGCGTCTGTCTTCGAGTTGAGCCTCTGTTCAATGGGTGGGAACATGAATGAAAAGAGTCAGCATGCAAGCCAAGATAGTGCTACTCAGTCTACTATTTGAACTATGCATTTTCCGAAAATATGCTGACAGAGGGAGTAAGATAGTAGGTTTACAGTTTGTTGGCCAAAAAATTTGTCAGTTGGCCCAAACTGTACAAACGAAGTGCAGAAAGAAACTAGAACATGCTCAAAATAATAACTTGTGTTGATTACCTTTAGTGTAGTTTGAGTTCCCAGAAGTGCAGTTCTCATCTGCATATGTAGGCCGGAGTCTTCCTCGTTGTCGGTTGCCTCCAGGCACAGATCGAGATGTATCATTAGCTTTCCCGTTGGCCTGCAGATGGCAGCGGCCAAGGAGCTGTCATCAGATAAACAGAGTGCTTGATGTTATGGTGATCTATATAGGAACAGTAATCTCAGCAATATTAACATACATGGTGGAGGACAGGGAAGAGCAAAATTTACCAACCTCAAGCTTTTTATGAGTTTCACACAACTCGACGGAATTAGGAAGCTCCCCGAAGACATGCATCAGACTGTCTAGCTCCCGCAGAAGTTCCTCGCTTGACGATCTTCGAAGGACGGGCACATCACTAGCCTCCTCAGACCATGAAGAGGTTACTCTTACTCTGCTTCCAGGAATATCTCTGTTCTTCAACTCATCTCGATTAAACCAGACTGATTCTGCATCGTCCATGCTTGATGTGCCTCGTAATTTTTCCCTGAAAACCAATTCCCTTTCTGAAGAAATATTTTGACAGTCCCTATGAGAGTTTCTTTTAGGACCATTTGCAGATCCCAGAACAGCACTAGTGTTTTTGCCGAGCATAGAAGCAGGGGTAGCCTTCATCGGTGAGCTGAAAGTGAAAGAAACAATGTCCGAGTCGTTACACCTGGAAGCATTCCGCGGCTCTACCGGTCTCAGCAAGTCATTCCTAACATAGTTTGGGCTGGCAGTCTTCGGCTTCTCGCTAACCAACCCTGCGCCTTTTGCAATTATCATATCTTTCTCCATAGTTTTTGGTGATGCAGTCCTTGGCTTCGGTTTGTTAGAGCTATCGCTCCTTAGGCCACCGGTTCGATGGCCTTTTGTGCTCAGGTTCTTGTTCTGCGCATTGCTACGTGGCAGGCGAATTTCATCCATTACTTTTCCTTTGGACCTCAAAGATGTACTGCTGTTCACACTTTTGTTCAAAGAAACAAAATCCTTCCCTGTGCTCGCCACATATTGCTCCCCATTTCTATGCTTCTGCCTCTGAATCATATGATGTGGATCTTCTGTTCTAGAAGCTGTAGGCAATGCGTTCTGCTTCAGGTTGTTCTGCTTGAGAGGGCCAGAAGCAACATTCCCACGGGATGCGCTCCTCGGCTGAACTTTTCGGACATCTTGATATGTATCAGCGGCAGCATTGAGGATCATCGCATCACTTTCCTTAAACCTAGCCTTCTCACTCGAGTTGCTTACAGGCAAAGCCTTAATGTTTCCTCCAGGTTGCCCTTGCCATGGTACATGCTGGTTTGGCTTCCTATCAGCAGCAACCTTCTTGCAGTTCTCTTCAGACCACTGTCTGGGAGCAGGATTGTGCAGAGAGGCAGCTCCTACGTTGCCAGCACCAGACATTGATGCACCAACATTCCCCATTTCCCTTGAGAATTGATCCGGCGAATTATGTATGGCAGCAGCAGGAGCAGAAGTAGTCGCCACACCATCGCCGTTACATGGATACTCCAAGCGTGCATGTCGCTGTCGGTGGCGATTTCTGGACTGCAGACCGGGTTCGAGAACCCTGACTGCTGCTTCGATCAACCGGGCCTTGTTCCTGCTTGAAATTGACCTTGGGCTCTTCAGAGGTGAAGCAACCTTGTGATTGTGGTGCCTTCCTGACCACAATGCCTGTGAATCTGCATTGAACTTGCCGGCATTGTCATTCCATCCATCCATGACCTGCCCTGGCTTCTGATGCGAGGTGGCCATGCTCCCTGAGCTACCAGGCAAACCTTGAGAACGGTCATTCCGGTGACCGGCGACCTCGGATTCGGAGGAGTCGGTGGCTCTGGCTGACCTTTCATGGCTGATAGCCGGCATTGAGCTGAGGCCCATTAGCCGTGCAACGACACCCGGGGTGCGCATTTCACTGGAATTGCTGTCTTGGGTTGGCGGTGGCAAGCGGCTGGTGCCATGGCTTTCGCTTTTACTCCTTGCATAGTCTGCAGAATCAAGCTGGAGGAGAGCAGCACGGGTGAGCTAGCAATTTAGCATACATATAAACAGATAGGAAAAGGAGATGATGAAAAGTTGTAAAGGAGGCAAAGGGAAAGGTGTGCAAAATGCTAGATGCTGAACCTGCACATCTGGGGGGAAATCATTGGGAGCCTTGGGCAACCAGGTGCAGATGAAAAGGGAGAACCACTTTGTTTTGGGAATCTCTCAAGAAATAAATCATGGATGCAAAGTAAACAATTTAGGTGAAAATTTGGAGGATTCCCTTTGTCTAAACAGAGAAAAAAGAAAGAAAAAAGAAAATGCAAAACCAAGGGAGTAAAATCTTGGCTTGGGGAAAAGCAAAATGATATTTATGAGGCAATTTTTGTTGGGGAAAAATCAACTATGAATTCAGAACGAAACTTACTGCACAGATGCTAGTAGTAAAAGGTGAAGGAAAGATGTACCGTACCAGGAGAGGCCTCTTCTTGGCCACCGGCGTCTTCTCGCCGGCGCGGCCGGCGGCGGCGGGTGGCCTCCCAGGCGATAAGAATCTCTGCTCGCGCACTGAAACGGCAAAGACACAAAATAAAGCTGAGGAACAGCACCGATTTTGCAGAGAGCCATAGCAATTAGCAAATGCAGCTGCTCCGTCCGCAATCTCATCTCACCTGGGGCGAGCAGCTTGGTCTTCTTGGAGGAGGAGGAGGAGAAGAGCTTCCGCTTGGCGAGCATCTGGAACAGCGCCGCCACGCGCGACGGCGCCGGCTTCTGCCGCTCGGTGATCGCCAGGCCGCCGCCGCCGCCGCCGTTCGCCGCAGCGGAGGAGGAGGACCCGCCCCTCCTCATGCCTCCGCGCCGGCGAGGAGGAAGGAGACAGGAATTCAAACCCGATTCCTCACGAGCCTGGCAGCGAGTAGCACAACACGCGCCCGCTCCTCCTGAATCTTGAATGAATGCCGCTCTCTCACAGAAAAACTCAAAATAAATGCAGAAATCCCTCAGAAAAAAACGCAACACCAAAACTTGAGACCGGCCGCTCCTGTATTAATGGCTACATCTAGTTCTTCGTGAGCCGCCGAATCTTGGAGAGGTGGCGAGCCATGAGGGACAAATGCTAGAGAACAAAGGGAGATGGCCACTGCAACTGCTCAGGACATGACCGCTCCATGCGAATTCCCCTCCCTACTCATGAACCGGCCAAGGCACAAAGACTCTCTGCCCGGCTCCTCTTGTCACCCTTGAAATAAAAATGCTAGAGCAAACAAAGGGGGGGGGGGGGGGGGGGGGGGGAGACGGTGCGGAGATCTAGAGCGGATGAGCCAAGCGTCGGAGTTGGGGGATTGGGGAGGGGAGCGGGCCTAGAGGTGAAAAGAGAGGGCTTTTGTGGGGAGGAGGGGAGGAAGGAGAAAGAAAGGGGGCCTGGCTCTTTCTGCAGAGGGGATTCAGAGGAAGCGACATGTCGAGGGCTGCTTTTGTTTAGCGTTGTGATGGATGTGTTCGTGATGTGCATGTGTAGCTGTGTCAGAGGAGAAGCTTTCCATTGCTGAGCTAATGCTTTTGTTTGCTTGCTCCCTTCCTTCCCTGGCCAGTCTGGCCTGGCTTGGGACTGGTCTAATCTTGATTAATTAGCACCACCACCATCCTATGCTCCCACTATGCTACTTTGGACTGGTCCAATCCAGTTTTAATTAATTTATTATTAGTATCCTCTGCTATAATAAGCAACTTTGGCCTCTAGTAGGAGCTGAAAACCGATGCTTAAGATGCAAGAGAGGCGAAAAATTTCCATGCTACTACCCCAGAGTAAGAGCATCTCCCGCCGTACGGCCCTCAGGACGCCAAAAAGCGCCGTCTGGGGCCGAGTCGGCGTTAATTTCGGCATTGGGGTGAACGTGCTCCCAGTCGCCGCCCCCAGGTCATCCCCAAATCGAAACAACGCGACACAAACACGACACAAACTTGGCGATTTCATTCAAATTTATACAAAAAACAAAAAAAAACATGATTTAAAAACAAGTACGCCTAGCCATACTACGATGTTGTCGCCATCCGGCTTCTACACGCTGAGGAGCCTGTAGAACCGGGTGTAGTCGCTGCCGTCGTCGCCGTCGTCATCATTGCCGCCGCCCTGCGTCCCGCCGGAGCCGCCGTCGTCCCTGCTGCACCCCTAACCAGGGTCGCCGACGTGCGGGGGGTTAGACGGCCCGGGCGCGTCCTCGTCCTCGCTGTCGAGGACGACGACGACGACGCCCTCGTCGCGTCCGCGGCACTGAGCTTTGATCTCTTCGAGCCTCCACAAGCCCGGCACCCGCATGTCCGGACGAGCCGGGTAGTCGGCCTCGTAGAGGAGGCGCACCTCGTCCTCGCGCAAATGGCGTCGGCCGAAGCCATTCATCGCCGCGGCGTCGCGGCGCCTTCACTGCGCCGCCCGTGAAGCATCACTGGAAGGCTGACCGAGGCGGCGGCGCGACAGCCTTGGCATTGATTCCCGCGGGAACCGTGGCGGTGAGGACGATGAAGGCAGCGAGTCGCTGACTCGGCGGACCCACTCCATTTCGCGCCAAAATCATTTTCCCCGGCGCCCTCCAGCGCGCCGGGTTTGGCCCGAGTCCGCCGGCTCCAAAATCGGCCTGAATCGGTGAAGAACTGGCTTTTGGGGCGCGGATTTTCGGCGCCGGCGACAAAAAAGAGGCCGCGGGAACGCGGCTGGAGATGCTCTAGTCATTGTCTGCTTCAGCTTGTGTTTCATGTTACTGGCTGAAGATGAGTGGAATCTAAGCATGGAAAAAGGGAGAAAATTACTTTGCTTGTATATAGCTAGCGTAGGCACCGACAGATCACAGATGGTAACACTCTACTTAACACACCATTGACACCAGCTTAGAGTGTCTGTATGTGATACACACTTGCTTCAGACACATGATGCACAAACGTTTCAGGATGACACATACATGGCCGGCTAGCCGGTGTACGCATCTACCTCTGGTTGCCATGTGAATCTGCTGTGATGATGAATGAGTAGGGTCAAAGTGAAGAGAAGAGAAGAGAAGAGAAGGTGGTTGCTCTCCTCTGCTCGTATACGGACGGACAGCTCAACGAGTGACCCAAGTGGAAAGTACCTTCCATTTTACTGCTCACCTATGGGGGTGGGGGGCTAAAATTCTCTCCTGCTGTCAATTCTCGTGTCACGGAGTTTGAAACGGATGGCGCACCTATCTAGCTCTCCAAGCACCCCAAAAAAAGCTCTCCAAGCACCCCCCAAAAAAAAAGAGAATCAGTTTGAAAATTGCTGCTGGTACTATTTTCAGTTTTTGATTAATGGATGGACTATGATGTGCTACTTTGGAGCGTCAGTGTGCATGACAAGAGGGCAGACGGAGCTGAGATTTTTATTTTATACTTAATCTAAATGAGAGTAGTGAGAGACGTCTAGTTTTGAGTTCTGAGCCCACCAAAACAAAATCAGATACTGCTAGCTAGCGTACAAAATATAAGCAGGTCACTTGGTCAAACGCTGCACCGGTGGGATTATTTTAATTTAAGCATGTCCACATTTTACAGACATTCCAGGGTACTGCAATGTTGACTAGTAAGTAGACCTAGAAGCGATTTAAATAGTACAGAGATCAGCATTTGAAGTTTTGAACTGACACCCGAACGGAGCAGATCAATACAAATAGTAACTGTGGAACTGTGAAGATCACTGGTGATGGCTCTCTCTTGTGCCATTGGCTGCTTCGCGGATCAAAACCAGCCGCGGCCGATTTCCGACGGGTTTATGACGTACAAATAATAGTTGGATGAGTACAAATAATAGTTGGTGACAAACCTGTACGGTGTACCGTGTACTTGCATTGATGGAGACCACGGACGGCTATGATTGGCACGGGCTGGGCTGGTAGCCTGGTACTGCACGCACGCACGATTCCATCCAAACCGATACGGTGGTGGTAGTACGAGCGCGAGGGGCCGTCCGCACGGAGCCGCATTGAATTTTGACCTGGCCTGTTGCGAGTTTCGTGTCAGGCTCTCTCATTTTTACCACCGATCCGGCACAGGCAGTCGAACTGCAGCACATTGATGGGCTGATTGTGCTCCCCCTCCCACCTAGTCAGGGCTATTTTGCTTTGAAAAACCTTTGATTCATAAGCCCTGTTTGGTTCATAAGTCCTACAATTTTTTCTAGTCCCTAAAAAATCCCTCCGTATTTGTTTACAGAGACAAAAAAGTCCCTAATCCCTTCCTATAGATTATTAAATGACCATATTGCCCCTAGTATATAGAAAAATAACAATCAAACAACACCATGGTGTGGCGGGCCATTAAATGTATTTGAGAGTCTTCTTCATTTAGTCCCAAATGCCTAGTTTAGTCTTTAAAAAGTATCTCTTGTTTGGTAAAAAAGTCTCTAAGAGGAACTTTTTCTAGCCCTACACAAAAAAGTCCCTGGAAACAAACACCCCCTAAGATTGGATCCGGTGAGAATTTTTTCGATGGAATTTCTTTTACTACGTTTCATACAAAATCTATCATTCACTCCAATCTTTCTTTATAATTTTTTTCTGTGACATTAAACACTCCTTGCTAATCCTATAGAATTCAAGCGTGCATGCCACTTCAACCCTATATTTTTGCCTTCATTCCTACGTTTTCAAAATCCTACTAATCAAAGAAGCCTTTACTATTCCCTGCAAAAAAAAGCCTTTACTATAAAACCAGATTGAAAAATGCAGTGAAATCCTTCTAGTACTATTTATATTTATTTATTTTAGATTGCGACGGCAGATATAACTGATTTAAGGGCTATGATGTGTCGAGACTTTAGAGCTATAGTGTGCACACGGCAAGAGAGAAGAGAAGGCTGATATTCTTAAAATATTTTTAGTTAAGAGACGTCTAGTAGTTTTGAGTTCTGAGCCCACCTAGATAAAACTAAGTCAGATATTGCTAGCCCGTACAAAACATAGCAGGTCACTTGGTCAAACGCAGCACTGGTGGGATCATTTTATTTTAAGCATGCCATTTTACAGACATTCCAGGGTACTACAATGTTGACTAGTAGACCTAGAAGCGATCTTAAAATATATGGAGATCAGCATTTGAACTGACGAACATAAAACGACGCTCCAGCCGATCAATACAAATAGTAATTGTGAAGCTGTAACGATTATTGGGGAAATATCATGTGCTTCCGAGGCTTAGATGATAGGCTTTTCATCAGTTCTACCACCTCGCCGGGGAAACTTCCAAATGCTTAACAGAGCTGCTGTAGTTCTTCTTTCTAAGAAAGATGGCGCCGCTGTAATCACCGACTACAGGTCTATTAGCTTAATACACTCCGTTGCAAAGCTGGTCTTCAAAGTGCTCTCGCTCCGCCTTGCGACGGTGATCCAAAGCTTGATTTCCCCGGCACGGATGGCTTTCCTCCGAACAAAATGCATACATGACAGCTCCCTCTACGTGCAAAATTGTGTCAAGTCCCTCCACGCTAAGAAGACTCCGGCCCTGCTACTCAAATTAGACATCTCCAAGGCTTTTGTCTTTTGGGATTATCTGCTTGAGCTTCTCCAGCAGTTAGGTTTTAGCGCACGGTGCCGCGACTGGATTGCCCTCCTTCTCTCCACTTCCTCGTCGACCTTCCTACTCAATGGCGTCGCCGGGCCGAAGATAGCGCACCGAAAGGGGCTGCGGCAGGGCGAACCCTTCCCGCCGCTCCTTTTCATACTAGCCATTGATCCAGTACATAGAGTACTCAAAGCGGCGGTGGAGCACGACCTGACCGCCCCTCTGTCAGGCCGTGAGATCAAACTCAGAGTTAGTCTTTATGTGGACTATGCGGTAATCTTCGCAAAGCCGGACCAGCATGAAGTGCAAACCATTATGGAGATCTTAAATGAGTTTGGAAACGCCACTGGTCTGCATATCAACCCGGCAAAATGAACAGCAACACCGATTAAATGTGAACACATTGATCTCTCTGAGATCCTTGGTAGTTTTGGCGGTTCCATCACCTACTTCCCCATAAGATATCTAGGGCTCCCAGTGACGACGACACGGCTTAGATTAGTGCACCTACAGTTCCTCATTGATAGGATCAGAGCTCGGTTAGCAGGTTGGAAAGGTCGCCTTCTCCCTCTGGCCAGCAGAAGAGTGCTGGTCCGCAGTGTCCTCAGCGCCATGCCCACTTTTGCCCTCTCAGTACTGCGGGTTCCACCAAAGTTGCTCAAAGAAATTGATAAGTCTAGGAGGTGTTTCCTTTGGAAACAGGAGGAGGCGATAACTGGGGCCAGCTGCAAGGTAAACTGGCCAACGGTCTGCGCTCCAACTGATAAGGGAGGGCTCGGAATCCTGGACCTGCAAAGTTTCAGTCGAGCACTCCGGCTACGCTGGCTATGGATTGCTTGGAAAGACCCGGACAGACCATGGGTTGGCACACCACCGCCATGCGACGACGTGGACAGAGCATTGTTTGTTGCCGCAACAACGGTGACAGTTGGAGATGGCAAAACGGCGCCTTTCTGGCAATCAGCATGGCTGGGACCAGGAACCCTTGCTCAGAGCTACCCAGCCTTGTTCAAACACTCCCGGCGCAAAAACAGGACGGTCTTCGAAGCACTCCAAAACCAATCTTGGATCCGTGACCTTGAACACGGTGATATCAACTAGATACTACCGGACTTCCTGCGGCTGCACCGAAGAATTCGAGAGGCAAATATTCTGCTAAATGAAGAAGAAAGGGACCAAATTCGGTGGAACATGGAGGCAAAAGGAGGATACACAGCAAGCTCTGCTTACCAGATGCATTTTCAGGGCTAGCATACCTAAGATTTTTTTTGAACACAAGGAAGGCGCATTCAGGCGCCAAATTTCATTCAACTCATTTGCAAAGTACAGCGTGTATTACAAATCCTTCAACCTGAAAGTCTTGAAGAGAAAGCATAGAAGGACAAGGGGAATGAGCTGAATTTGTACAACTAAAAACAGGTTCTATTCTTGAATTGAGAACCTGGTGAGCACAGTTGTGGGCAATGCTATTGATATTCCTGGGAATGTGATAGATAGCATCAAGTTCACTAGAAGAGTCCTGCATGAAACTACTTATTTGAGGTCGACATCTCCAAGCTATAGAGTTATCCTTAATATTCCTGGAAACCACCATCTTTGCCAAAGAAAGGTTGTCTGTGAGGAATGACACATTATGGAGTTGTAACCTGCAAGCCACCTTGGCAGCAAATTGAAGGGCCAAGGCTTCAGCCACAAGAGGGGAATGTGTAGAGTTAGCAGAAGCTTGTATCATGATTTTTGTGTCAAAGTCATCTCCAGGAATAAAAATGAAAATTCCAATTCCTGTTGCTTGAAGATCACTTCTTCCTGGAATGTTGTTGTTCTTCCATGAGGCATCAGAATAAACTTTTGTTCCTGAAATTATCGCATCAGACTTTATAGTTGATCCTTGAAGAGGCTGTCCCATTTGTTCAGAACCTGTATGAAGAGTAGGAGAGGAAGGATTGACTTCCTGCAATTTTTGTTCATGAAAATCCTGCAGAGAAGAGATAGCTAGTGCCGCATGTTGCACTTGATGAGGTAGTGAAAATTTCCTGCAAAAAAGAACCTCATTTCTAGATTTCCACAAGCACCACATGAATGTAAAAATATTAGGAATAGTGGCATGCGGATGATTAGAGGTAGAAAGGGCAATAATGATATCTGCAACAGAAGTATGATTTGCAACTAAAAACTCAGATCTGATGTACCATGGATGAGCAAACCAAGCAACCTTTGCAAAAGAACAAAGAAAAAAGAGATGCAGATCATCCTCTTCAATATTACATCTAGCACATAATGTACTAATGTGAACAGAAAATCTACCAGCTCTGGCACCTGATGGAAGAGCTCGCCTGAGAAGTCTCCAAGCAAAAGTCTGGACCCGAGGGGCCATAAATTTTTCCTTCCATACCTGTTGAAGAATAGACTGAATAGATGTGTTTACCTGTCTTGGTTGATTGGCCTGCATAGAGTGAATTTGTTGCAAACAAAGCTTGTATGTGCTCTTGGAATTGCATTTTCCTGAAGGGGTAAGTCCCAACAAAGAATGTCTCTGCAATCATGAAGAAGAATAGGAGTAGCGATAATAGCCGAAGCAGAGGGCTCCATAAAAAGGTTAGAGACGAGCTGAGTATTCCACACTTTTCTCCCAGGCAACCAAAGATCAGAAACCTTAGCCGGATAGATAAAATTGCTACTTTGCTGAATGATAAGATGATCATACAAATTGTGCCAGGTAGAGCACCAGGGGGAACTCCAAACAGAAACATTCCCTTGTGAAATTTGATAAAAGGAGTGGGCTTTGAGCATAGGCATGACTTTGAGAACAGACGCCCAGAAAGCAGATTTTGGGGTATTGGAATTCGCTCTCCAAATGGAAGAACCTGGAAAATATTTAGCACGGAGAACTTGATAGATGTGACTATCAGGGTTATCAGCCAATCTCCAAGCAGCCGCAAGCAGCAACCCCTGATTCATTGCAAGCATGTTTTTGATACCCAGTCCCCCCTCCTTTTTAGGTGTACAAATGTCTTTCCAGGCCCTTAGGCATAAAGATTTTGAACCAGCCTCCTCTCTGACTCCTACCCACCAAAAATTACGGATGACAGCGGTGAGCTTCGCAAGGAATTTTTAAAAAAAAGTATGTTGGACATATAGTAGACAGGGATGGAAGCAAACACAGAATTGATGAGCTCAAGTATGGCGGCATGGGATAGTTTATCTGCCTTATAAGTGGGAAGCTTATTCTTAAATTTGTCAAAAACAAAGTTATAAGCGGAAGCACGATCCTTAGCAGGGAGGATTAACGGGTGGCCAAGATGAGTAGATGTACCATCAACAAGAGGAACAGGGAATATATGAGTGATTTGTTGAGCTAAAGGCTGGGAAACGTTGGCGCTAAACAAAATAAAAGACTTGTCCCAGTTTGGAGTCTGCCCGGAAAGACAGCAGAAACGGTTGATGAGGTTGGCCATCTGGTTAGCCTCCTGCACCGTAGCATTGCCACAGACCAACAAATCATCAGCAAAAAGCATGGAGTGAATAGGAGGACATTCTGGACCAAGAGAGATCCCAGACAAGCAATTTTGGACCATAGCATCATGTAAGCTTAAAGAAAGTTCATTAATAGCAAGGACAAAAAGATAAGGCGATAAAGGACATCCTTGTCTTAAGCCTCTGTTACTACGAAAGTTGGCGAAAGGCTGACCATTGATAATAACAGAGAAACTTGGGGAAGAGATGCAAGCATAAACCAAGTTTATAAAGTGACCATGCAACCCTTTGCGAGAAAGAGCAGAGACTATGAAGTTCCATTCAAGGCGATCAAAAGCCTTGGCCACATCAATTTTAAGCAAGAACGCTTGTTGTTTCCAAGATTTAAGGGCAGAAGTGTGAGTGATCTCTTGGGCTAAGATGATATTATTGGATATGTGTCTACCTTTAATGAAGGCTTGTTGGGAAGGATCAATATAGTCAGGAAGGTGAGGCTTCAATCTGTTGGCCAAGGTTTTGGAAATGATCTTATAAATGACATTGCAAAGGCTGATAGGTCGATAGTCAGAAGGGATTTTTGATACCAATTTCTTAGGAATAAGAGCAATGTCAGTATCACTAATATGTGATGGCATTATACCTGTCTGGTAAAAATTTCTCACCATAGCAGTGACATCGTCACCAATCCAACTCCAGGTAGCAATGTAGAATTCGACATTGAAACCATCAGGCCCCGGAGAGGCATTTAGCTTCAAGTCCTTGAGAGTGTTAAAAATTTCCTCCTTATCCGGGACACTATAGGTGTAATCCTGGCAGTCAAGAGGAAGACTAGATGCAAGTAAAGGCCTACCAACATTCACATTAGGAGAAGCAAATATGTATTTAAAATAGTTCACA
This sequence comes from Triticum urartu, assembly GCF_003073215.2. Classification (NCBI taxonomy): domain Eukaryota; kingdom Viridiplantae; phylum Streptophyta; class Magnoliopsida; order Poales; family Poaceae; genus Triticum; species Triticum urartu. Next base: position 540,288,243 of record NC_053022.1, read on the forward strand.
AAAGTATTCGCAATGTTTTGAGGATTAAAGTGGATGTTGTCATTCTCATCTTTTATGGAAATAGTAGTATTCCTCTTTCTTCTTTTAAGAACAGCATGGTGAAAAAATTTAGTATTCCTGTCTCCTTGGGTGGCAAAAATTATCTTTGCTCTTTGCCTATAAAAATCAGTAAGCTTTGACAGATTTTGTTCATACTTGATAATGAGAGACGATTCCATTTGATGGTCCTGCATGGACAGTGGCTGCATTTGAATACTGTTGATTTGTTGTTCTAAGTTGGCAAGCTCCTGTTGAATAGGCTTCTTCTTTTTGCACCAAACTTTTAAAGCACCTGCAAGATTATTAGTACGAGCAGAAAAATTCATGTTGGTAGCAGAGATCCAAGCACTTCTAGCAAAAGACTGAAAATCATTCTCCTTCAGCCACCAATTATCAAACTTGAAACTCTGTTTAGGTTTCCTGTACATACCTAAGATTTTGAAAGCATCATATGGGAAGCTTGGGCTCCAGGGAAGATCAATATGTTTTGCTGGCTGCTGCTGCAAAACCGAGTCTGGTCCAACGACAGAATTCAGCGCCGGGGCTGGCCAAATGGCTATTTCTGCTAGCTCTGCCACAAAAACCTTGAAATAAGCAAGCACATTATCTGGGAATGTCCCAATGCTTGGAGAGTGTGGCAACAGGTGGCATCATGGCACAGCTGCTCCACCTTCACGCCGACGGATGAGTGGCGCCATAAGAAACCATTGACGATTGTCAAAGAAATCATCAATAGGGCAGCGCCAAGGGAGCGAAAAGGAGCAAAAACCATGCTCCTTGCAACATGCTGGGAGATCTGGAAAGAGAGGAATAGAAGAACTTTTCAAAACAAGATAGCCTGCACCTCTGACATTGTGAGAGAATTGAGGAATTCGCTGGAGCTATGGAGACTCGCGGGAGCGAGCTGTATTGAGAGCCCTGTCGGTGTCAAAACCGGCGGATCTCGGGTAGGGGGTCCCGAACTGTGCGTCTAGGCCGGATGGTAACAGGAGGCAAGGAACACAATGTTTTACCCAGGTTCGGGCCCTCTTGATGGAGGTAAAACCCTACGTCCTGCTTGATTAATGTTGATGATATGGGTAGTACAAGAGTAGATCTACCACGAGATCAAGGAGGCTAAACCCTAAAAGCTAGCCTATGGTATGGTTGTTGTATGATGAAGTTGTCCTACGGACTAAAACCCTCCATTTTATATAGACACCGGAGAGGGTTAGAGTTACACAAAGTCGGTTACAATGGTAGGAGATCTTGAATATCCGCATCGCCAAGCTTGCCTTCCACGCCAAGGAAAGTCCCATCCGGACACGGGACGAAGTCTTCAATCTTGTATCTTCATAGTCCTGGAGTCTGGCTGAAGGTATAGTCCGGCTACCCGAACACCCCCTAATCCAGGACTCCCTCAGTAGCCCCTGAACCAGGCTTCAATGACGACGAGTCCGGCGCGTAGATTGTCTTCGGCATTGCAAGGCGGGTTCCTCCTCCAAATTCTTCATAAAAGTTTGTAAACACCAAGAGTAGTGTCCGGCTCTGCAAAATAAGTTTCCACGTATTGCCACAGAGAGAATAATATTAACACAAATCTAATCTGCTTACGTATTCCGCAGCGTGACATCACACTACGGCCAAGCCTTTATTCGAATCGTTTTCACTTTTCCACCTCAGCGTGTTTTGCGAGGCGGTTTCCTTGGCACGTCTTGTCAAAGCAGAGATCGTGTCCCCCATTTACGGGATTCTCATCAATACGGACGTGGGTAACCCAACCGCGCCATTTATCACGGCGCTTGGGAGGCAAGCGAGTTTTACTAGGCTGGTGGGGACGCATAGTCGCATCCGCTCATATAAGGGGATAAGGATCCACCTTTTTACCTACGACTTCTTCCTCCTTTGCCTATCCATCTTCTGCGCACCCGAGCTCCAGCGCCCAAGCCCGCACTTCCTACCTCAACCTTCTCCAACAATGTCTGGAGCGGGAGGCAAGTGGATGGTCTCCTCCGTCACGGAGGGCCATGTCAAAAGGCTAAGGAAGGCCGGATACCTGTCCAAAGACATCGCGCACCGGCTTCCTGAGGAGGGGCAGCTTCTCCCCACCCCAAGGCCCCATGAGAGGGTAGTATTTCTTCCCCACTTCCTCTGCGGACTGGGTTTTCCTCTCCACCCATTTGTCCGCGGGCTCATGTTCTACTATGTCCTAGATTTCCACGATCTGGCCCCGAACTTCATCCTCAATATCTCGGCGTTTATCGTCGTGTGCGAGGCTTTCCTCTGCATCCGCCCCCATTTCGGCCTCTGGCTCAAGACCTTCAATGTCAAGCCAAAGGTGGTGCGCGGCAACCAGGCGGAGTGCGGAGGTGCCATGGTGGGCAAAATAGCCAACGTCCTATGGCTCGAGGGCTCCTTTGTGGAGACCTTGAAGGGGTGGCAGTCAGGGTGGTTTTACATCACCGAGCCACGCAATCCGAAGTGGATCGCGGCCCCTAAATTCCGATCCGGACCCCCTACGCGGCTCACGTCCTGGAAGGAGACGGGCTTGTCGTGGGGCGACGAAGAAGAGGTGACCAGACTGCAAAAATGCATCCAGTCCCTGGTGAGCAAGCAGCTCAAGCTTGTCAACGTAGTCCAGGTCATGCTCGTCCGTCGGATCCTTCCGTGTCAAGAACGGGACTTCAATTTGTGGGAGTTCAACCCGGCGCAGCACCGAACTCTGAGCAGGCTCTTCGACACGACGTACGAAGATGTCTGGAAGGGGCTAACCAAAGGCGCCGAGGCTCCCACATCCGCCTCCGAAGACCGCGGATTCAGCTCGCAGCGTCCTGCTGGCGAGGTAAAATATTTTCATCTTCTACAGGATGTTAAGTTTTCTTCATAGTTTGACTCTATGCAGGATCTAAACTCCCTCACCTTTGACAGGATTGGCAGGCGAAGTCCGGACTGATTAACTGTCCGGCTCCCTTGCCTGAAGACCCAGCCCCTGCTCTCCTAGTGAAGCTGCTGGTTCCGGCACCTTATGTGGTGCCGGAGAAGAAGGCCAAGAAGAAGAAGGCCACGGAGACTCGAAAGAGTTCCCGGCATATGGTGGTGTCGGACTCGTCGTCCGATGAGTCCGAGACGCACTCCTCCCGTGAAGACGAGGAGGAGGAAGAAGAGACCTCTCCCCCTCCAGCGGGGGAAGGAAAGAAGAGGAAGGCCGCCCTAGTAGGGGAGGCCGAAGGGTCCAAGAAGAGGAAAACCCCTCCGCCGGACTACGCCCCCGACGCCGACGAGGACGACGAGGAGTGGCCGGACAGGGCCAAGCGTCCGGCGAAATCGTAAGTGTTCAGATACCAGAGTAACTCATGATATTCCTTTTGTTGTGCAGCTTTCCCTAATGTCGAATATAATCATGCAGCCCGCCCAAGGACGGGCTCGACGAGTCGTTGAGCGGCTCCCTGGATTCATCGGACGTGAATTCAGTTCCGCCCGCTGCCTCCCCCTGTGCTGCGGATGACGTCGAAGTGGCGTCGCGACAAGCTCCGGGGCAAGAGGAGGTGGTCCAGGAGGAGCCGCGAAGCGACCTCCCGGACTCCAGGAGTAAAGGGGACAAGACCCCCCCGGGCTCCAAGTCCGGCTTTAAGCCAGACACCGTGCCGGAATCATCAACGGTTCCGGACCGCGGCAGGCGAACTCCTGCCAAGAGGAGCAAGCCTATTGAGCCGGCGTCCTCCGTCCAACCGGAGGCGCCGGACAATCTGCTGGAGGTGCTTAAGGGCGCCTCCATCGACGAGGAGCACCATACCATCATGAGTACGGTGGTCCAGAAGGTTCGGTCCGCAAAAGCGGACTTACTGAAGCTTGTGCTAGCCTTCTAATAGGCTTCGAGGTAAGTAGAAATATGTAAAAATATTACCGCATAGACAGTAGCCCCTGATGCTCTGTTTGGCGTTCGGAAAGAAAAGCCGAATAGAGGATCTATTAAATATCGCAGGAGTCTAACTAAAAAGGAGTCAATATACGTATCCAGGCTTCGCTGCTGGCCACCGCCGCACTGACTGCGGAGGTGGGTGCCCTGAAGCAGGGCCTCGAGCGGACCGAGCAAGAGCTCGGCCTTGCCAAACGGCAGCTCGAGGAGAAAGAAGGTAAGAGATACCTTATAAAAAATGCCTATAAGAAGACGCAATTGCAAAAAATGACAGGAGTATACTGCTTATTGTAGGGGCCACAACTAAGGTGGCGACCCTCAAGCAGGCGCTGTCCGAGGCCAAGAAGAGAGCGGCCACGGAGCGCACCGAGCGGGAGAAATTTGAGGCGCAGGTCGGCGAGGTGCAGCAAGAGCTTCAGGCTCTCATGAAAAAACATGAGAGTTTGGAGCTCGACTCGAAAACGTGAGCGTCCGAGCTTGCTGCGGCCCTTAAAATTGCCAAATCTGCCAAGGCCGAAGCCTAGAAGGCCCTCCAGGAATTGGATGCGGTGAAAAAGACAGCGGCGGGTAAGGCATTCTCTATGCAAAGCAGACATATAAAAGTAAACTACTTGTTACTTACCCGAATCCGGAGCTCTCCAGGGGCATTCGCAGATCTTCCCCGCAGCGTATCCGATGCCGCCGCATTCTACCGAGCCGAGGAAGGCAGCTCGACGGAGAAGGTGTTCTGGTCTCAGTACGCTGAGGCCGGACACCCTGTGACCTTGAGCGACCAGCTGAAGCAGCTGGTCGAGCTCCACAAGGCGGCCGAACAGGCCCTGAAGGGCTTCATAGTTCGGCTATGGCCTGGAGAGGCCCTGCCTGGGAGCTACTTCGGACTGGTGCGGCGGCTGGTGGAGGCTTGTCCAAGGCTCGAGGTCATCAAGCGCTCCGTCTGCATCGAAGGTGCCCGTAGGGCCCTTGCCCGTGCAAAGGTGCACTGGGGTAAGCTGGACGGTGAGAAGCTTGTGAGGGACGGGCCACCGCCGGGGAAGGAGCATCGGAAGCCCGAGAACTATTACAAGGATGTTCTGGCCGGTGCCCGCCTTATGGCGGATGAATGCACCAAGGATGTAATTTTTGAATGAACTCGCTCGTGTTATCCTGTGCGCTGAAAACTTGTTCATATGCACTAAGCAATGCTTGAATTTAAAATATTACTTTCTGTGTGGTCGTTTATCAAAAAATTGAGAGATGGCCAGTCGTCGGCTTCTGCCCCCATGCCACTAGTGCTGGGGTGTTCGGAATAAACCTGAGCGCTCTTTTTCCCATGATTGGGTCCGTCGAGGGAGACGCTCAGCACAACGAACAAGTCAATCGGACTATAATGCTTGAACACTCTCACTTAGCCATAGAACTCTATAATTTTAAATTTCGGCGAAGCCCCTAGTATTCGGAAGACCGAGTTCGGGGCGCTATCCACGCCTTGGCCGGACAAAGCCGGTTCCTCGCTCGAAGCGGCATAAGTCTTTAAGGACTCGAAAAACTTCTCGAACAGCGACCGGTCTCTCGCCTCATCATGACAGTCAGTTTTAGCTTTCTCTACTGAGGTGCTCAGCCCAGCTCAACTGGGGCACAATCGCAGTAGTTCTCCTAGTGCTACCTTAGCCGATATAGCGGAACGTAAGGCACCAAAACATAGGAGCCGGGCAAACCCAACTATTGACCCAAATCATGATTCGGAGCCGATGCATATAGTGCTATAAGTTCGGGGTGCCGCACTTGTGAAAGTGTACGGACTTCTCACGCCATATTGATGGGTACTGAAGCCCCTGGCGTATTTTTGCCGTACCATAGTGTACGGATGCAACATGTTATTGATAAACATATATATAAAAAGAGGATAATGCAAAAAATAGACAAAAAGCTATGCATTGTTTATAGAAAGGCTGCTATGAAAGCGGAACGATACAAATAGTGCGATAAGCAAAAGAAATTGGACTATTTAACATGTCTTGGCCAGGGGCAGGCCGCGGAATTGTAGTAAAAAATAGGTATACTGCTCGCAATAGAGACCACCTAGGAGTCCCATAATGCGGCGCGGCTTGTCTGCTTTCCTGGATCTTGCATCGTTTGTGCGGCAGTTGAATTGCCGAACGGGTCATCCGAAGTATGGAGTCCTGAGAGTAAGAGAAAAAAAGAAAAAAAGGAATCCGGCAGCCCCTGGTGCGGTTTAAGCCGTATTTCGGGCGTGCCGTGATAGTGCCCCTTCCCCTGTGCCCATGGTATTTCAAGAGCGTAGTTATGTACGCGAAGCACTGGTTTCGCTATATGGCGAGGGCTAGGGTTGGGACCGCATTGCTACGCTAGCTCAGAACATGCCAGGCGGTCTTGTTGTAGGGTACTCCGGGCGCGCTTGACAGTGTCCGGCTTTTTGAAGGCCGAACTAGAGAACTGCCTAGAGAGGCTGCTTTGTACTTCTGCTGCGAGCGCTGCCGTGTGCTCCTCCATTCGGAGGGAGCGTTCAGTGTTCCCATTGACCGTGATTACTCCTCTAGGGCCTGGCATCTTGAGCTTGAGGTATGCATAGTGCGGTACCGCGTTGAATTTTGCGAATGCGGTTCGCCCGAGCAGTGCGTCATAGCCACTACGGAACGGGACTATGTCGAAGATTAACTCCTCGCTTCGGAAGTTATCCGGAGATCCGAAGACCACTTCCAGTGTGACTGAGCCTGTACAGTTGGCTTCTACACCTGGTATGACGCCTTTAAAGGTCGTTTTGGTGGGCTTGATCCTCGAGGGATCTATGCCCATTTTTCGCACTGTATCCTGGTAAAGCAGGTTTAGGCTGCTGCCGCCGTCCATGAGGACTCTTGTGAGATGAAATCCGTCAATGATTGGGTCTAGAACCAATGCGGCGAAGCCGCCGTGACAGATGCTAGTGGGGTGGTCCCTTCGATTAAAGGTGATCGGGCAGGAGGACCATGGGTTGAACTTTGGGGCGACTGGCTCCATCGCATATACGTCCCGTAACGCACGCTTCCGCTCCCTCTTGGGGATGTGGGTTGCGTATATCATGTTCACCGTCCACACTTGCGGGGGAAACCCTTCTGTCCACCGTTGTTCGGCGGCCTAGACTCCTCCTCGTTGTCGCTACACAGCCCCTTGTCTTTGTTTTCGGCTCTTAACTTGCCTGCCTGCTTGAACACCCAACAATCCCTTTGGTGTGATTGGCTGGCTTTTCGGGGGTGCCATGTATCTGGCACAAGCGGTCGAGTATTCGGTCCAAACTGGACGGGCCCTGAGTATTTCTTTTGAATGCCTTTTTTTGGTTGACCGGATTTGTAGCCTCGGAATCCGGCATTAACTGCCGTATCATCGTTGTTGTCGCTGTTAACACGGCGCTTTTGTTTGTTCCGACGCGACCTGTCGCTTTTGTCCTTGGTATTCGAATTACCAGGGTTCTTGGTTAAATTGTTGCTGCGAGCTAGCCAGCTGTCTTCTCCCGCGCAAAAGCGGGTCATGAGTGTTGTGAGGGCTGCCATAGATTTCGGCTTTTCCTGTCCCAGGTGCCGGGCAAGCCACTCATCACGGATATTATGCTTGAAGGCTGCTAAGGCCTCTGCGTCCGGACAGTCGAGTGTCTGGTTTTTCTTTGTTAGGAACCGTGTCCAGAATTGCCTGACCGATTCCTCTGGCTGCTGAATTATGTGGCTTAGGTCATCGGCGTCCGGTGGTCGCACATAAGTGCCCTGAAAGTTGTTAAGGAATGCGGCTTCCAGGTCCTCCCAAGAACCGATTGAGTCTGCTGGCAAGCTGTTAAGCCAATGCCGGGCCGGTCCCTTAAGTTTGAGTGGGAGGTATTTGATGGCGTGTAGATCATCACCGCAGGCCATGTGGATATGAAGGAGATAATCCTCGATCCATACCGCAGGATCTGTTGTGCCATCGTACGATTCGATGTTTACAGGTTTGAAGCCCTCAGGGATTTGATGATCCATTACTTCATCTGTGAAGCATAGTGGGTGTGCGGCGCCTCTGTATTGGGCTATATCACGACGCAGCTCGAAGGAGCTTTGTCTGTTGAGTTCGGCTCGGCCGGATTTATTGCATCCGGAGTGACGATCACTGTCACGTGCCGTGGGGCGCCTGCGCGATCCGTAGATCGATCTTGTTTGCCTTGCCTTGTCTTCCAGTATGTCGCGCAGGTCGGACGCATTTTCCCGTGTCTTAGTATGCTTGACGCGACGTCGGGGCATGGCTTGAGTGGAGGGCCAAGAGGCCTCTCTGTCGCGGCCACGAGGTGGCCGGTCGGCCATGTCATGCGCTGGTGATGTAGGTGCTTCCTCCTCTAGTCGGGGTAGCAGCCTGCGCTTTGGGTAACTCTTGGAGGGGCGTTCGAGTTCATACTCTTCGGCCGCAAGGACTTCAGTCCATCTGTCAGCTAGCAAATCCTGGTCAGCTCTAAGCCGTTGCTGCTTTTTCTTGAGGCTGCTTGCCGTGGCCATAAGCCTGCGTTTAAAACGCTCTTGTTCGGCGAGATCCTCTGGCACGACGAATTCGTCGTCGTCGAGGCTTGCCTCGTCTTCGGAGGGAGGCGTATAATTATCGTCCTCAACCTCTTGGTCCGCCGCCCTCTCATGAGGGCTGGCTTCTCTGTCCTCCTGTGCTGAATCTTGCTGGAGGGGGTGTTCTTCGGCGCTATCCGGAGTAGTATTATCTCCCGTGCCGAAATCATCGTTTTTGCTTTGGCGGGATTTAGAGCGGCGCCGCTGACGCCGGCGCTTGGGCTGTTTCTTAAAGGTATCGTCCCCCGCTGTTCCATCGCCATCTCCATCCTTTGGAGTGTCCACCATATATATGTCATATGACAAGGTGGCCTTCCAGCGCCCTACAGGTGCTGGTTCTTGTTCGTCTCCTGCATCGTCGTCCATGCCGTCGATGTCTTCGGAGTCGGAGTCAAGCATGTCGGTTAAGTCGTCGACAGTGGCTACGAAGTGGGTGGTGGGTGGGTTTTGAATTTCTTCATCGTCCATATCCCAACCTTGCTGACCGTAGTCCGGCCAGGGCTCTCCTGATAAAGAGAGAGACTTTAGAGAATTCAGGATGTCGCCGAAGGGCGAGTGCTGAAAGATTTCCGCGGCGGTGAACTCCATTATCGGCGCCCAATCGGATTCGATCGGCAGGGGCGCGGGGGGCTCGGAGTTCGGAGAGGAATCCGGCTCCTCGGAGTCACGGGCCATGCGGAGTGCGGGGCTGGAGTCCGGCTCGATCGCCTCTGAGATCGCAGCCCCTGAGGCAGCGTCCAACCGCTGATCCTCGATCGGCGCAGTAGGCTCCGAATCAATGGTCGGAACCGATGCGTGTGCGGCCTCCAAGGCGCTGTTCGGCGGCATAGCTATATCATGCCCATCGAGACAGTGCGGCGCGCTTGGCTGTGGCTCGAATCCGTCGAAGATCAAGTCCCCGCGGATGTCAGTTGTGTAGTTTAGGCTTCCAAACTTGACCTGCTGGCCAGGGGCGTAGCTTTCGATCTGCTCAAGGTGGCCAAGCGAATTGGCCCGCAGTGCGAAGCCGCCGAAGACGAAGATCTGTCCAGGGAGAAAAGTCTCACCCTGGACTGCATCGTTGTTGATGATCGAAGGAGCCATCGGGCCTAAAAGCGACGACACAGAGGAACTCTCAATGAAAGCACCAATGTCGGTGTCAAACCCGGCGTATCTCGGGTAGGGGGTCCCGAACTGTGCGTCTAGGCCGGATGGTAACAGGAGGCAAGGAACACGATGTTTTACCCAGGTTCGGGCCCTCTTGATGGAGGTAAAACCCTACGTCCTGCTTGATTAATATTGATGATATGGGTAGTACAAGAGTAGATCTACCACGAGATCAAGGAGGCTAAACCCTAAAAGCTAGCATATGGTATGGTTGTTGTATGATGAAGTTGTCCTACGGACTAAAACCCTCCGGTTTATATAGACACCGGAGAGGGTTAGGGTTACACAAAGTCGGTTACAATGGTAGGAGATCTTGAATATCCGCATCGTCAAGCTTGCCTTCCACGCCAAGGAAAGTCCCATCCGGACACGGGACGAAGTCTTCAATCTTGTATCTTCATAGTCCTGGAGTCCGGCTGAAGGTATAGTCCGGCTACCCGAACACCCCCTAATCCAGGACTCCCTCAACGACGTTGTACTCTCATTTGAGACGTTGCCTAGGTGCCTTGGGGTGTATTCCAGAGGAGTGGATGGTGTGGGTAGCCTCCTTTGCCTCGGCGGCGAGGTTTGGAGCGCCGTGTTGTCATGTATTGGTTGTCATTGCGGGCATGGGCGCCCGGGCCACTATTTGCGGGCATGGGTTGGTACTCCATCATCGACGCCTCATTTGCGACTTCTTCCTTGAGTCAGGCTACCTCATGATGTTTACTTATCGATCTCCTAAGCGCTATGAGTGGAGGGTGCATTGAGCTAGTTTGGTTAGGAGTTTTGTCGTGCTCTGAGGTGTTTGTATACGGGTGTGGTGCAGCTTGTGTGCTATGTGTTCCACCTCTTCGTCATTCATGGCTTGAGGTTGGGCAAGGCGAGTAGCGTGCCAATGTTCTCATGGTGGGTGTGGTTGCCAACCTTTTGGTGTAGCATTGTGCCAAAAGGCGTTGTATTGGTCATCTTGGCTCCTTCTTTTATGAATATATGATAGCATGGTTGTGCATATCCTAGAAGAAAAAAAAAGATGATACCGTGATACGGGCTTTGGTGCGGCGCTGAGATCCTAGAGCTCTTGAATATTTTGCAAAAAAAAGCATTTGAAGAATCTCAAAATTTCGCACAAGTTTCGCAACTCATGAAATTGGATCTGAGATCCAACGGCCAAGGAGCCTGTGTCATCCAGGCCTCGCTATCACCTGAAACTTCCCCAAAGACAGGCCCGTACATCCACAGGTGCTAGTGGAGCCGCTGCACAGGGCCCCCAAAAATCTGGGGCCCCCAATTTTTGTGCAAGTACTATATATATATTACTAAATCCTGAGATTAATAAAGAGGAAAGACTGGATCGTTAAACTGCCAAAAGAATAAAGTGCAGCCCCAGCCCAACGCACGTCAATTAATCCACCAAGCCCCAACGGAACAACAGGCCCATAGCCCAACTCATCTCTCTCACGGAGAATTCCAGAAGACTGAAGACAGATCGAATTCCCCTGTTCTTTTCTCTCTTTCTCTACAACTCTATTCCTCGAGACCAGGACTCGCCAGCAGCTGGCGAATTAACTCGCTCGCAATTAACTCGCAGACTCCTCATTTCCTTCCTTGGATGGCTTCCCAATTATTATCCAAGAAGAGAGTCGTTGATGGCAAGTACACACTGAACTGCAGGTTCGTTTCCGCATCAATCTATAAATTAGGGCGTTTTCCACTGCTTCTTCCACTGATCCATCAATCCATCCATCGTCCCCTTAGAAAAACAAGAGGTTGGAACAGGCCTGGGTTGGAATCTCGCTGCTTGGTGGCCGCAGTCCCTGGAGGTGAGCAATCGGAGCACCAAGCGCCCCCGCCTGATGATCTGCATCCGTGAACAGTCAGCAACCAATGGTTGTTTCGCCCCCTTTTCACCCCCTTTTTAGTTGATCCGTTGTTCTTTCTTGCATTTGTGTATCCTTGGTTTTTCTTATTTTTCTAAGATGTCTTCTAGTTCTAAACGCCCTGGTAGGAAGTATGAATCTGGGTATGGAAAACGTACAAAGAAGAAAAAAGCTGAAAAACTTAATTCATTCTCTGAAGGGGTCTATTGATAAATTTGTTGTGAAAGAACTACAAGTAAAAGATGGACTTGTAGATCAAAATTCTAAGATTTTTCTCTTGTATTATGTAGTTCCTTGAGAAATCTGTACTGCCGTAGTGACTAATAAAAATAATGTTTAAATTGCCTACTTGACCTTTTTATACATGGGGCCTAAATTGTGATTTCGCTCCGGGGCCTCAATTTCCGGGGTACGGCCCTGCCCAAAGATTACTGATGATGGGTCTCTCTTGTGTCGTTGCTCGCCTGTTGGTGTCCTTTGGCTGCTTCGCGGATCAAAATTAGCCGCGGGGCACTGCCGACCGATTTATGACGAAATAATAATTCCATAATGGTACTGTAGCAAATTGTGGCTCCTGTACCGTGTACTTGCATTGATGGAGACCACGGCCATCATTGGCACGGCGGGTACACGATTCGATGGCACCGCACTGAATTTTGACCTGGCCTGTTGCGAGTTCCGTGTCAGGCTCTCTCATTTTTACCACCAGTCCAGCACAGGCAGGCGAACTGCAGCACATTGATGGAGCGATTGTGCTCCCCCTCCCACCCTCCGCCTCTGCTCGTGGCTCGATCGGGCCCTCCCTCTCAACCAACGTTCCTCCATCGTTGACCTCAGTGGTTCGACCTTTGCACACTTGCACCGAGCAATCCATGGACGGGACCTGCCCAAGTGGCAAATGCACGGCGCAGCACAGAAGTTGCAGCTGCAGCTGCACCCACCGGGCCCGTGTGCACTGCTCCGCACGCCGCCCGCAGGCCACTTGCGCCGCCCCACACACACCGACGGCTGGAAAGCGCCGCGGGCGGGGAGGGAACCTGCGTGCCGATTCCCGCCGTTTTTCTCAGGTGTCGGTGCGGCTTTCCTTTCCGCCCAGGATCGGCCGGCCCGGCGCAGCGCTAGCCACTCAACCTCAAGCTGACGCGACAGGAGACCACGGACGGAGCTACAGGGAGACCGCTCAAGATTTAGAGCAATTTTCCACATGATTTAATCAAGAAATTCAATAGGCAAATCATAAAGAACGGAATGAACATGATGATCAAACGAACGCATGGAATCAGATAGATGTCCACATCAAATGATGGTATTAATAATCCAGAAGCAATTCCTAACATAAGGGACAAGCACACAAACGACGCGTTGGATGAAGAGGCGTTCACCGTGGCGATACCATCATCAATGAGACATGTTTGTGAAGAGGTTGCCCATGTCAGGGAAGAAGTTGTTGGGGAAATAGACGAATCCAACAGTCGCAGTACTAGAGCGATCTCCAAAAAATTAATTGCCCCCTCCTGTACAGGGTCACAAGAGCGCGAGGTTCCAGAGGCCTGCTGTCTCACTTGCCGTCTTGCCGATACAAGCCGAGAAGAGAGATGTGAAAGACATAGACGGCACTATGTTTTGGAATGACGCAAGAGACGCATAATGGGCGAAATATCTCACCCTCATCTAGAAAGGAAAACGGTTTCAAGTGAGAGGAGCGAAGCCACATCTAGAAAGAGGAGCGAACTCTTACAGGAGAGTTTCAAGTGACCCGCTTAGAAGAGCAAGGGAAACGGTTGCCCATTAGGGAGAGAAAGAGAAAACACCATAATTGTCCAGATTCATCCTCAACTAGTAAAAAACATTTCAACTTTTTTCTTGCGTGAAAAAAAGAAGGCATCTCATACCCTTCCTAACGCAGGTTCGATCGCTCGATCACAAAACATGACACGCGTGAGAGATGTTAGACAATGTAACGTGTACGTGGTGCAGTATAAACCATGTACACATATTAGGATAGCGTTGCGTGTGTTGTACTCCAGGTGGTTTAAGGTTAGTTGAGATCGATCCTTATCTTGTATAGATCGTTAGCTTGAGGATCAATCCGGTAACAACCTGAACCACCTCCCTTGTATCTATGGTCTATAAATAACACGCAATGCGTCCCTGCGAAAGCATACGCTTCAACCAATTTTACATGGTATTCAGAGCCTAACCTCTAGAGCATCCCAAAACCCTAGCCATGGCCTCAAGCTCCACCGCCGCCGCCGCTGCACCAGCCCTCATTCCCATCGCCGATCGCCTCCATCGCTCCAACTTCCTGGTGTGGCGTGCTCAGGCGATTGCTGCCATCCGCGGCGCTCAGCTCGTCGCCTACATCGACCCCGACAGAGAAGAGCCGGCTCCCAAGCTCATGGACAAGGAGGGCAAGCCAACAGATGCGCCCAACCCGGCGTATGAGATCACCAGGGCGAAGGATTCCCAGGTTCTGAGTTTTTTGTTCAATTCAGTCTCATCTCCTGTGATGATCCAGATCGCCCACTGCACCACGGCCTCGGCAGCATGGACTGCCATCACGGAGATGTTCATCTCCCAAACCCAGGCGCACGTGGTGAACACGAGGATCGCCCTGTCAAACACCAAGAAGGGCACCTCAACTGTTGCCGAGTACATCGGCCGCATGAAGGCGCTCGGAGATGAACTGGCTTCCGTTGGGAAGCCCCTCACCGACGATGACATGGTGTCATACATCCTCGCCGGCCTCGACTTCGACTACATGGGCTTCGTCTCCTCCCTGTGCGCCAGGGCCGAGCCAATCAAGGTGAACGAGCTCTACTCCCTTCTCGTCGGCTTCGAGAACAGGCTCGCCATGTTCGATGGCGGGCACCAATCCTCCCAATCCTCTGCCAACGCCGTCTCCCGTGGCGGCGGTCGCGGTGGACGAGGGGGTGGACGTGGCGGAGGCCGCAGAGGTGGAGGTGGCGGTCGTGGACAAGGCCGTGGAGGTCGCGGCCAAGGAGGAGGCCGCAACGATCTACCTGAAGTCTTCTGTCAGATTTGCTCCAAGCCAAATCACATTGCTATGGAGTGCTACCGCCGCTTCGACATCGCGTTCACCAAGGAGAAGAGCGCAGCAGCTGTCAACACCAACACCAGCTCCTACGGGGTCGACACCAACTGGTACGTCGACACAGGGGCTACAGATCACATTACCAGTGAGCTTGACAAGCTCACCATGAGGGAGAAGTACTCCGGCTAGGATCAAGTGAACATGCCCAGCGGCGCAGGTATGAAAATTAGCCATGTTGGTCAAGCCTATATTCATACCCCCACTCGCAATCTTCATCTTAAAGACATATTGCATGTTCCTAAAGCAACCAAGAACTTGATCTCTGCTCATCGATTATCACATGACAATCATGCCTTTCTTGAAACTCATCCACACTATTTCTTTGTCAAGGACAAGGCAACGAAGAAAACCCTCCTCCAAGGCAGATGTAGGGGTGGCCTCTATCCCCTCTCATCTGCACCTTTGAGCTCGGGCAGGCAGGCGTTTGGTGCCACCAAGGTCTCTCCATCAAGGTGGCACAGCTGATTAGGTCATCCTTCGTCGACAATCGTTCAACATGTTCTTAGGAAGAATAAAATTTCCTTTTCAAATAGTGAGTTGAATAAAGAGAGTATATGTGATGCTTGCCAAAAAGGCAAAAGTCACCAACTCCCCTATCCAAATTCCATTAGTGTTTCCAATGCTCCTTTAGAGCTAGTTTTTTCTGATGTATGGGGGCCTGCCCGAGATTCTATTAACAGGAAGAATTATTATGTGAGTTTCATCGATGATTTCAGCAAGTTCACTTGGATTTACATTCTTAAACATAAGTCTGAAGTGTTCAAAATATTTCATGAATTCCAAGCTCTTGTTGAACGACGCTTTAATCATAAAATCATCACCATGCAAACAGATTGGGGTGGTGAGTACGAGCGTTTAAACTCCTTCTTCCGGCAAATTGGCATCACCCATCACGTCTCTTGCCCCCACGCACACCAGCAAAATGGATCGGCCGAAAGGAAACATCGGCATCTTGTGGAAGTTGGACTTTCACTATTAGCACATGCCTCCATGCCATTAAAATTTTGGGATGAGGCTTTTATAGCTGCCACGTACCTTATCAATAGAACTCCCAGTAAGGTGATAAATCTTGAAACACCTCTTGAACGATTGTTCCAAGAAAAACCAAACTATCATGCTCTCCGCACTTTTGGGTGCGCATGTTGGCCTAATCTCCGCCCATTCAACTCTAAGAAGCTTGAATTTCGTTCCAAACGTTGTGTTTTTCTTGGATACAGCAATCTTCATAAAGGGTTCAAGTGTTTGGATGTAGCAGCCAGACGGGTCTACATATCTCGTGATGTCGTATTTGATGAAACCGTCTTTCCTTTTGCTTCACTAAACCCCAATGCCGGTGCTCTTCTTAGGTCAGAAGTTCTTCTTCTTCCTGACAATTCTGTCACCAAAGAGCCTCTTGATCATGGGGATGAAATTAGTGCTAATCCATCGGTTAATTTTCATGCAAATCCTGCCATAAATTTTGGAGGAAATCCTGTTGTGTGTCATGATTTTATGCAGCAGCCTGACGCGGAACACGAGGAGGATCCAGGTGCCTGTAGCGACAGGTCTGCAGGCGGCAATCCCGAGCGAAATCCCTCGACCGCCGCGCCTGCAGGTGGGGACAGCGACCTGCTCACGCGCGCCCGCGACACGTCCACGCCCTCGTCTCCGGTCGCTGCTGCTGACTGCGGGCCCTCTGGGAGCAGCCCCACCGCGCACTCTGGATCAGGCGGGCCCAGGGGCGACACGACTGGCTCTCCGCGCCAGATGGCGGCTTCTGTACCGCGCGTCGATGCGGGGGCAAGGCGGGCCCTCGACAGCATCTCTGGGTCCGCCGCATCTGCCCCTGATTCGGTCGGGATCCGCCTCGGATCAGCCACGCCCGACGCGCTTGCCGCTGATCCTGTCGGGATCCGCCTCGGATCAGGTGCGCCTGGCTCCTCTGTGACAAACCCGGTGGGATCTTCTGCGCAAGCTGCGGGATCTTCTGCGCCAACGGCTGCTGCACCCGAACAACCTCGACGTACACGATCTCAGCATGGTATTACAAAACCCAAAGTACGTACAGATGGTACGGTCAGGTATGGTAAAACTAAGTTTGCTGGTCTTGCTACCACAGAAGAACCAAATAGTCTACATGAAGCCTTTGAAAATAAAAAAATGGAAAAATGCAATGGATGAGGAATATGATGCATTAATCAAGAACAAGACTTGGCACTTAGTTCCTCCGGCCAAGGGCAGAAACATTATTGATTGCAAATGGGTTTATAGAGTTAAAAGAAAAGCTACAGGAGAAATAGATAGATACAAAGCCAGGCTAGTTGCAAAAGGCTTTAAACAAAGATATGGCATTGACTACGAGGACACCTTTAGTCCAGTTGTTAAAGCTGCTACTGTCAGACTTGTTCTATCTATTGCAGTATCAAAAGGTTGGAGTCTTCGTCAATTGGATGTGCAGAATGCGTTCCTTCATGGCGTTCTAGAGGAAGAAGTGTATATGAGACAACCTCCTGGGTATGAGGTGAAAAACAAGCAACACTATGTTTGTAAGCTTGATAAGTCCTTGTATGGGTTGAAGCAAGCACCTAGAGCGTGGTATTCTAGGTTAAGTGAAAAACTTCAAAGGCTTGGCTTCAGACCGTCAAAGGCTGACACTTCATTATTCTTTTATCACAAAGGCAAAATCACCATCTTTATGCTTGTGTATGTCGATGACATTATTGTGGCTAGCTCTTCACAGGAGGGAACTACAGCGTTGTTGGAAGATCTCAGAAGAGATTTTGCCTTAAAGGATCTCGGTGACTTGCATTATTTCTTGGGAATAGAGGTGAAGAAAGTCAAGGATGGTATCCTTCTAACTCAAGAAAAATATGTATCAGATGTATTAAAGCGTGCTGGTATGATGAATTGCAAAGTGTCAAATATGCCTTTGTCCACTTCTGAAAAGCTCTCTAAGGAAACTGGTGAAATCTTGGGAGCTCATGATTCTACAAACTATAGAAGTGTGGTAGGTGCATTGCAGTACTTGACTTTAACAAGGCCTGATATATCATTCTCTGTCAATAAAGTATGTCAGTTCTTGCACTCTCCTACACTTGAACACTGGACAGCAGTAAAAAGAATTCTCAGATATCTTAGAGGAACCATGAGCACTGGACTAAAATTTTCCAAGTCAAGTTCTACATTGGTAAGTGCCTTTTCAGATGCAGATTGGGCAGGATGTCCAGATGACAGAAGGTCCACGGGTGGCTTTGCTGTTTTCTTTGGACCAAACTTGATATCTTGGAGTGCACGCAAACAAGCAACAGTATCGAGGTCCAGTACTGAAGCGGAATACAAAGCTTTAGCAAATGCCACAGCTGAAATTATATGGGTTCAAACTCTGTTAAAAGAGTTAGGGGTGACACATTCACCAGTTGCATGTCTTTGGTGTGATAATATTGGTGCCACTTACCTTTCAGCAAACCCAGTATTTCATGCAAGGACAAAACATATTGAAGTTGACTACCACTTCGTGAGAGAAAGAGTAGCCAAGAAGCTGTTGGACATTCGTTTCATTCCCACCAATGACCAAGTTGCAGATGGCTTTACCAAAGCTCTGTCATGGCGCAAACTGGAAGATTTCAAGAGCAATCTCAACTTGGTAAGTTATGATTGAGGGGGAGTGTTAGACAATGTAACGTGTACGTGGTGCAGTATAAACCGTGTACACATATTAAGATAGCGTTGCGTGTGTTGTACTCCAGGTGGTTTAAGGTTAGTTGAGATCGATCCTTATCTTGTATAGATCGTTAGCTTGAGGATCAATCCGGTAACAACTTGAACCACCTCCCTTGTATCTATGGTCTATAAATAACACGCAATGCGTCCCTGCGAAAGCATACGCTTCAACCAATTTTACAAGAGACGCGCGTCGGAGGAGCATACATGCACACGCCTCTTCTCAAACTCTTAGTTAGGGGTGGAAAGTGGTAGCGAATAATCCGAAATATCCGATATTCGTATTCGAGAAAATGCCTATTCGTATCCGAAACATCCGCATCCGAATCAAAATGGAAATGGAAATTATCCGTATCCAAATTTATTAAACAAATAAAAAATAAAATATGGTAGGAGATTTTGACACAAATATGGATATGGAAGTGGATATATCCGTATCCGAATTTATTAAACAAATAAAAAATAAAATATGGTAGGAGATTTTGACACAAATATGGATATGGAAGTGGATATATCCGTATCTGAATAAGATTATGGGAGGTAATTTTTAAAATCCTAGGCCCAATATTCCAATTATCCAACATAAAAGCCAAATAAGTGGTCAAATTTTACTCTTTATATGATTAAACTTATAAATTATTATGCATTACAATAGTATTTATTCATAAACCTATTTATCATTGACTTATTGTATGTCACAAGTTGATTATTTTAGGTCACATAGCTATCGACTAATTTACTTAAGCAATACTAGCAAAAGGGCCTGTGCGTTGCTACGGGTTGATTTATTTGGATGTTTTGGCCGGAGAATTTAATCGGAGTTCAATCTTCATTTTGGCGGTTGGCCCATTTTAGGATTGCCATTGTCTGGACCATGGTCCATAGATGTGAAGAATTATACTCATTCCCTCAAATGATGCCTCCTTCAAGAACCCCGCTACTCTAGGGTTGAATTTGAGTTGTGCGTGGAAGAGTTTTTGAGTGGGAGAAACATATGGTGGAAGAGCTGCGGTTGGAGAGGAAGGGGAGAACTTCATGTCGGTTGCCTATTTTCTTAACTTCGAAGCATATTCTTCAAAAGTTCAATTACTAATTTAAAGGATTTTCAGATATTATTTGAATTATGAGCAATGGTACATACATGCTAATTTTTGGTCAGACTTCCAAGTACTTCAAGAACTTAAATACTACTCCCTCTGTTCACTTTTATAAGACGTTGTAGGTATTTCAGACAGAAGTCAAAACAGTTCAATGTATGTTGTCTGAGACATCTTATAAGAAATGAACAGAGGAAGTACTACTCTTTAATAGATGAAAATAAAAGGATTTCTAATTTCGATAGTAACATAATGTTGGATCCATTCCTTTTGAATTGTTACTTTTTCCATCATGATCCTTGGGAAGAGACGTTGGCAGTAATTCACCTTCGACAATTTATTTGTGAAAATGTATGTCTCTTTAAGTCGCACATAAAAAATCTGGTCAAATTTTCATTGAGAAGATAAAATGGTCCTACCTCATGTGCCGCGTCAATAATCATGGGTTGAAGCCATCATGGATTGGAGCATGCTAAGTCCAGAGGCGAATCAATTGTTGGAGTGGAGGGGATCGAAGAAACCTTGATGGAAGTTCAGGATGGATTCTTCCGTGCCTCGGTGGAGCAGGAAAGGCTGAACGAATGACTTTTAGGAGGAGATGCCTTTTTATTTAACGTGAAATTATGCATGTAGGACAGTGGGGGAGGACTCCCTAATGTATTTTTCATGAAATTGTTCATCTATAATAACTGTATAATTTCTCAAAATAAATCTAATTACTAAAGGAGAGATCAATTTCCAAAAAAGATATATCTAATGGACAATTTTGTTAGTTTTGGAGTGGCCCCTCTTTCCTTCTTTATTTCTCATGTAATCAGCCTCTTTGTTTGTTCTCGACTTGCTGATATTTCAAGTAATTTGCAAAGTATATAAACGCGTAGGAATAACTCCAAGGTAGCGAGGTGGTACTATTCAACATTCGTACAGTAGCCTGGTTGGTTGACCATCTCAAAAAATAGGTGAGGACTTGAGTTCGATCTCACGCGCAATAAATAATTTTTGTCTGCTCCATAATTGTCTTAGAATAAGGGGTGTTGCAGGCCTATGTTGGGGCAGACGAAGCGTCTTGGCGTGGTGGCGTTGCTTCGGTTGTGCATATTGGAGGTCATGGGTTTGACTCTGTCAGGTACACTTTTTTGAACTCCACTTATTGGGCTCATCGCCCTGTATTGACGAACAATGCACGTACAAATTTTTAGGAAACACCTCGATGGCTCAAATAGGCTAACGACGAAGAAAAGCTCATATGTTGACTTATGGTTCGGTCCAGTCTAGCGACGAAAAAAATGTCAACGTACAATAAATCCACCTTAAATTAGTACCACCTTGGATTTTGGAAAAAATATGGACTGAAAGCGTAAATTCACAGGAAGAAGCGTATTGTGACGGTGAACCCACGGAGTCAATCCGTGCTTTATTATTAAGGAAAGATGTTGATATTATTCGTATCCGTTCCGAATCAAGAAAATATCCGATACGTATCCGTATTCGAATAATATTCGAGCCGCATCCGTATCCGATAATCCGTATTCGTTTTGAAAATATGAAAATGAAAGTGGTAAGAGCACTATCCGATCCGTTTCCACCCCTACTCTTAGTGGTGTGCGAGAGACAACCCATCTTTTATGTTGGTCTTCAGCAACGTCCACTGCCATGATGGTACTAAATTCCACACCTCTTTGTCATATGCATGAACGGACCATATGGGTCCATGGGATTTCCCTATGAGTTATTGAAAATAATAATGGGCCAAATCCTAATAATTTCAACAATAACGCTCGGGAGATATTGCTCGCTAACTTGCTTCGTGTAAGTCTCGCTGGGTATTATTTTTTTCTCTTATTATTTGTTGGACTGCTTCGGTTTTTATCATTTTTTCTTTTTTTGTGATTTTCTTTACAGTTTTCTTATGTTTTCACTGGGTTTTCCTTCTTTCTTTCTCCCTTTTTATTTCTTTGCTTGTTTCTCAGCATTTATCAGTTTTCTTTGTTTTCCTGTTTGCTGATGTTTTTATTCATTTGCATTGTTTTTTTTGGGGGGGGGGGGGTTCTTCGAGTTTCGTGTTTCTTTTTCGTGTTTCTTTTCTATTTTCACTGGTTTTCTTCGTTATTGTTTTCTTTTCTTTGTCGGTTTTCACTATATCCTCTCTTTGCATCGCTTTTTTCAGTCTTTATATTTTATTTTCATTTTTCTATCGTTTCATTTGTTTTTTCTCGGTTTTCATCTGCTAATGCTTTCGCTTTTCGTATAGAACAAATATAATTTTTTATACAATTTTTTTAATATATGAAATATTTTTATATACATCTGAAACGTTTTTCTATACATACTAACATTTTTTAAGTATGTCATTTGATTAATATTTTTTTGAAATATATTGTTTTGATACCTACCATTTTGTGTACAGATTTCACATTTTCCGTATACAAAAGGAACAATTTCTTACACATGATTAGCTTTTTAAAACACATGATTAATATTTTATCATTTATATATGTTTTTATACCTATTTTTCACATGCATTGTACATTCTTGTACACATTTCAAACATTATTTGTAGACATGATGAATGTTTTTCAGATACATGATTAATATTTTTCCAAATATATGTTTTTAGATTTCTAATATTCTCATACAGGTTGCATTGTTTTGTATACATCATGAACATGGTTCTACACATGTTTAATATCCTTAAACACATAATAGATATTATTTATATATATGTTTTTTATGTCTACATTTTTACATACACGTTGTAGATTATCCGTATACATCAAAAACATCAAAATAGATGATAAACATCTTACATTAATGATATGCGTTTAAAATTTTGCAAATTCGTATGTAAAGTAAATTTCATATTTGACATATTTAGAATATTTCGAAATACAAGGCAAAATGAAAAATGAAAAATGAAAAGCAGATAAAAAAGGAGCACTGAAGTCCTGTCGTCCGTGTTGGACAGGCCCATTCCGACGGCTGCTTGAGGCGACACGTGCTACTCTATCGCAACAACTATTTGTCATGCATTTCTGGTTTGGGCCAACCCCATAATCAAGTTTCTATTTCACAATTTCTGGTTTCCGATCAATAAAACTTAACTTTACCCTAAGAAAAGATATTTGTCGGGAGCAACTAGTTAACGAGCGCTCTTTCGGAAGCCTCGCAACGATCAACGCCACTTGGCGCGCTCTCAGCCATTTGCCACGTGTCGCGCTCTGGGCGTTCCCTTCGAATTTTGTTTTTATTTTATTTTTCCGCACGTGTTTTCGGCTTTTTAAATGGTTTTTTTCGACGTTTTGGTTTTCCCCCGGTCTTTCTTAGCTTTTCGATAAAAAAAATCGATTTTTTTGCGCGAAAAAACACGTTTTCTTTTTTTTTTTCCTTTCGCGAAAGTCACGGTTTTTCTTCCGCGAGAGGCATGGTTGTGATTTAGCGAGAGTCACGGCCGTGCCTTTCGGAAACGAAAAAAAACACGTTTTCTGTTTTTTTTCTTTCACGAGAGTTACGGTTTTGCTTCCGCGAGAAGTACGGTTGTGCTTTCGCGAGAGTCACGGCCGTGCCTCTCGGAAAGGGAAAACAAAACGTGTTTTCTGTTTTTTTTTCTTTCGGGTGAGTCACGGTTTTGCTTCCGCGAGAGGCACGGTTGTGCTTTCGCGAAAGTCACGGCCGTGCCTCTCGGAAAGGGAAAAAATACGCGTTTTCTGTTTTTTTTATTTCGCGAGTCATGGTTTTGCTTTCGCGAGAGGCGCGGTTGTGCTTTCGCGAGAGTCACGGCCGTGCCTCTCGGAAACGAAAAAAAACGCGTTTTCTGTTTTTTTTCTTTCACGAGAGTCACGGTTTTGTTTCCACGAGAGGTACGGTTGTGATTTCGCGAGAGGCACGAACGTGCCTCTTTCGGAAAGGAAAAAAAACCATGCTCCCGGTCCGGTTTTTTCGCCCGGTTTTTTTCGTCCGGTTTTTTTGTGAAAAAAAAGTTCGTCAAAACCTATCAACATGGGATCTAGTTTTGAATATCTCGACGCGAGGAATCCAACGGTGAAAACGGTTCGAGATTTGGACGCACAGTTTAAGAGATAAAACGTTTTGAATAAACGGATCTACGAAAAAAGGGAAAACTGCCAAGTTGCGACAAGTGGCGTTGCATGTGCGCCACTTGTCGCGGCCTGGAAAAGTGAACTGCTCTTTGCAACGAGTACTCCTTAATTAGTAATTTTGATATTTGTCGCTTAGGGGCGCAAAATGGTGGCCGGCCCAAAAAAGTTGCGTAGGTTTTCTGTTGTTGTTTTTGTAACGGGTTTTCCACTCTTTTGTAGCCCGATTTTTTACTTGCTTTATCGTTTTTCATTCTTCCTTTTATTTGGTTTCATTGTTTTCTTGGCTCTTTTGTCGGGTTTTCTGGGGTTTAATTTTTTGGTAGTTTTTATGTTTTTTTAAATCCCTATTTTTCTGTTTTCTTTCTTTCAACATGAGCCTACTTTCCTCAAGCATCATATACATCTTTTGTATAAATCAGGGACATTTGTTTGTACACGATGAACATTTTACGAAATAGATGTTTACAATTTTGTCTTTAACATATGTTTTAATGTTTACTTTTTATACACGCTGTAACCTTGGTGAAAAAAAACATTTATCATTGTGATATCCATTGAACATTTCATAAATATATGTTGAACATTTTCTTATTATATGATGAACATTTTAAATAATACAAGATGAACCTTTTGTATTATATGATAAATTGTTTTGAAAACAAATATGAATATATGTTTCAACCAATTTTCGAAATGTGCCGTTGACACACGAACGCATCACGTGTACCCTCAACGTCGGGGGTGATGCACCGCAGCTCACGTCGAAGGAGACCCGACCGACAGTGCGATACGCAAGACAGTCGACGGGTGCTTTTGCAGACCCGAAACCCCACACCCCCGGGAGGGACCCCGTCAGGGAGTGCGGCGGCTATGGGCTGCCCTAGGTCGATTCGCTTGCCCCTAGAGCCTCGGGATTCGCAGCTCTCAAACTCGAGGAACAGCGAAGAACGAGAGAGAAAAAAGGTGAGGAGATAAAAAGTAGATGAAAAAGTAGTATATTGATTTGTTCGATTGTGTGTTGTTCAATCGGCCGTCACCCCCAACATATATAAGAGGCGCCTGGACTTCCCGTACAAGTAAAGGATTCATCTAGGTTTTCCTTACAAGAAAAATTACATCAATTCACGTCCTAGAGTCCTAGTTCTATTCCAACTCGGATCCAGTCTGAATCTGGGCCAAACTCTATCTTCCTTTTTGCGCGGGCCGCTGAGCTTGCATATGATCTCCGATCAAGACGGCCCAAATATCAAACTTGTGCGCCTCGACGATACGAACAACTCTCATGTTGATCACTTTTTCAAATAAGGCCTTGTTGAATACTTTTCGAGGTCATCTTTACCTTCCAGTCGGACTCGGTCTTGCAGTAGACTGGATTATCGTAGTCTCGTAGTGAATTTGTAGGCCATATACTATCTCTGATGATGATGACTCCAAAACCAAAGTTTACCGTCTTAATGATATGCACAACTTCTGTAGTGAACACTTCTTCATCCGAGGTCATCTTGATAAACTTTCGGGCATATGTTTAGTTTCACTCGGATTCGAGCTCATCCACTCGGATTAGATTGTCATTCACTTCGATCGTCCAACTAGACTTTTTCACTCGGATGTTTAGAATCTTTCACTCGGAAGACAATCTTCACTCAGATGACCATATTTTCACTCGAAAGGTAATCTCTTTACTCAATCGGCAAGTTTTTATTCCGACGGTGATCTTTTCACTTAGATGATTATATTTTCACTCGGAAGACAATCTCTTACTCGATCGGCAAGTTTTCATTCCGACGATAACAGTTTCACTCGGATGATAATAATTTCACTCGGACGGAAAACTTTCACTCGACCGGTAAGTTTTCACTCGGATGGTAAGCTTTCACTCGATCGGTAAGTTTTCACTCGGATGGTAGCTTTTCACTCGGATTTTCCGACTGAAAACATAGCCTGATCTTGTTTTGTTTCTCCAAGCCTGATACGACCTCGGATTCACACGAATTATATATGAAAATCGATCGGCTCGATGAGATGAAACTTTTCTGTGTTGAAGGTTTTTCGATTCAAGGCCGTCTTGAGGGCGGAATTGCTCACGCATTGTATCAGACACTCATCAACATGTGTCTGGTGTCAAGCGTAATATTTTGGTCTCTGGCCTGTCCAGACCGTATTGACTGTTACTTTTGCATATGAACTCGGATTAAGATGATTTATATATGAAAATCTATTCCCTCGACGAGACGAAGACAATTCCTTTAGAGTGCTCGTTCATCTGAGGTTATATTGAGGGCGTAATCGGCTGAAAAGTACTCAGAACACTAAATTTTGTCACTCGGAGTACAGCTTCGGCCACTGAGATGAGGTCGAATGGCGATGGCCTAAACGTCAAAGTTGTTCCACTCGACGATGTGAAACTTTCTCATGCTGAAACCCTTTCACTCTGTATCTTGCCAAATCAGGTGTCAACATGTGCATTGAACACTTTTTCAATATATGTTGAACAATTTTCGAATACACAAAGAATATTTGTGTGATATACACTACTTTAAAAAAATATAGTGAATATTTATATTCGTTGAAGAGTTTCTAATATATGATGAACATTTCTATAAATGAGTGAAATTTTGTAAATATACCTTGAACATTTCCCTAATACTCATATACGCTAAATATTTTTTGTAACGTGCAATGAGCTTTTTATCAATAAAAGGGAAAAAGAAACAACCATTTCATCTTGGGAGCCGACTCATATACGCTAACATAGCAGCAGGAGCCAATTGAATATCACTGAATTTTTGACAAGCTTCGCACCCTTTATAATATCTGAAGCAATCATTAATCATAGTCGGACAATAAAACCCAGCACGTCGCAATAACCATTTCATTTTGGGAGCCGACTGGTGAGTGCCACAAATACCTTCATGTACCTCTCCCATAGCAACTCTTGCCTGGTCCTCATCCAAACACTTTAGAAAAACATCATCGACTGTTCGGCGATAAAGACCATCATCTCTCATTGTATACTTGAAAGCCATACACCGAACAACCCTGTCCACCCTTTCACTCGGATTGCACAAGTAATCAACAATGGGCTTCCTCCAGTCGGGATTGTCATCTGCACTAGACTTTTTGTTAATGGCCGAATCAGTGGGTTCAGGTTCGGCCTCTCCCATATTGGCAAGACAAGACATCGGTCTTTGAGAGATATGAAACATGCCATGATCAACATGATATCCGGATGCTTGTTGTGCCAATTCATTTGCTTTCCAATTGTCATGTCTAGATATATGAGCAATGCTAAAGCAATCCAAAGTAGAAATTATATCTAGACATTTATCAAGATAAACATTAAGTGATTCGTCCAAACACTGAAAGACTTTGGATATTTGCTGCACCACTAGTAACGAATCACCATAAGCCTCAATATGCGTAACACCTATAGCAAGTAACATCTCTAGGCCGAATAATAATGCTTCATATTTGGCTTGATTGTTTGTACAAAAATATTCTAAGCGGCATGAGGCTTCAAAAACAGCACCATGAGGAGATATGTAAACAATACCAACACCTTGGCCATTGGTACAAACTGAACCATCAAAATATAATCTCCATGGTACTATTGAGACAAGGTTTATATCAACATCATGTTTGTCATCAATCCGATGTTCAACAATAAAATTAGCAACGATTTGGCCTTTCATAGATTTTGGAGATTCATAAGCCAAATCATATTCAATCAAAGCATAAGCTCACTTGCCAATTCAATAAATGTATACCTTGTCTCTGCGTCCAATAAGCGGCGGCTCAAATAAGTGATGGCATGCTCTTTTCCTTCGGTCTCTTGAGTTAGAACAGCACCAATAACTCCTTCCTCTGCTGCAATGTAAAGTCTGAAGGGTTCCCTATGCTTGGGTGCTTTCATCACCGGAGGAGTGCACAAATAATTCTTGATCATATCAAATGCTTCTTGCTGTTTTGCCCCCCAAGTGAAATCGGCATCATTCTTTAACCGAAGGATAGGAGTAAATGCATCTATTGGAAATATGCCCTAGAGGCAATAATAAATTAGTTATTATTATATTTCCTTGTTCATGATAATCGTTTATTATCCATGCTATAATTGTATTGATAGGAAACTCAGATACATGTGTGGATACATAGACAACACCATGTCCCTAGTAAGCCTCTAGTTGACTAGCTCGTTGATCAATAGATGGTTACGGTTTCCTGACCATGGACATTGGATGTCATTGATAACGGGATCACATCATTAGGAGAATGATGTGATGGACAAGACCCAATCCTAAGCCTAGCACAAAGATCGTGTAGTTCGTATGCTAAAGCTTTTCTAATGTCAAGTATCATTTCCTTAGACCATGAGATTGTGCAACTCCCGGATACCGTAGGAATGCTTTGGGTGTACCAAACGTCACAACGTAACTGGGTGACTATAAAGGTGCACTACAGGTATCTCTGAAAGTGTCTGTTGGGTTGGCACGAATCGAGACTGGGATTTGTCACTCCGTGTAAACGGAGAGGTATCTCTGGGCCCACTCGGTAGGACATCATCATAATGTGCACAATGTGATCAAGGAGTTGATCACGGGATGATGTGTTACGGAACGAGTAAAGAGACTTGCCGGTAACGAGATTGAACAAGGTATAGGGATACCGACGATCGAATCTCGGGCAAGTACAATACCGCTAGACAAAGGGAATTGTATACGGGATTGATTAAGTCCTTGACATCGTGGTTCATCCGATGAGATCATCGTGGAACATGTGGGAGCCAACATGGGTATCCAGATCTCGCTGTTGGTTATTGACCGGAGAACGTCTCGGTCATGTCTGCATGGTTCCCGAACCCGTAGGGTCTACACACTTAAGGTTCGGTGACGCTAGGGTTATAGAGATATTAGTATGCGGTAACCCGAAAGTTGTTCGGAGTCCCGGATGAGATCCCGGACGTCACGAGGAGTTCCGGAATGGTCCGGAGGTAAAGAATTATATATAGGAAGTGCTATTTCGGCCATCGGGACAAGTTTCGGGGTCACCGGTATTGTACCGGGACCACCGGAAGGGTCCCGGGGGTCCACCGGGTGGGGCCACCTGCCCCGGGGGGGCACATGGGCTGTAGGGGGTGTGCCTTGGCCTATATGGGCCAAGGGCACCAGCCCCAAGAGGCCCATGCGCCAAGAGAGAGAAAAAAGGGGAGAGTCCTAAAGGGGGAAGGCACCTCCGAGGTGCCTTGGGGAGGATGGACTCCTCCCCCCCTTGGCCGCACCCTTCCTTGGAGGAAGGGGCAAGGGCTGCGCCTCCCCCCTCTCCCTTGGCCCTATATATAGTGGGGAAAAGGAGGAGCAAACCATACCTAAGGCCTGGCGCCTCCCTCTCCCTCCCGTGACACATCTCCCTCCTCCCGCAGCGCTTAGCGAAGCCCTGTTGGAATCCCGCTACTTCCACCACGCCATCGTGCTGTTGGATCTCCATCAACCTCTCCCTCCTCCTTGCTGGATCAAGGCGTGGGAGACGTCTCCGCTCCGTACGTGTGTTGAACGTGGAGGTGCCGTCCGTTCGGCGCTAGGATCATCGGTGATTTGGATCACGACGAGTACGACTCCATCAACCCCGTTCTCTTGAACGCTTCCGCGCGAGATCTACAAGGGTATGTAGATCCACTCCTCCCTCGTTGCTAGATGACTCCATAGATTGATCTTGGTGACACGTAGGAAAATTTTGAATTATTGCTACGTTCCCCAATAGCATCAACTTTCCCTGATAGATTAGCTATGAACCTTCTCAAATAATTGACCTTGCCAAGGAACTTTTGCATATCTCTCTTGCATGTTGGAGCCTCCACTTTATGTATGGCCTCTATCTTTTTGGGATCAATCTCTATGCCATCTTCATGAATAATGAAACCCAAAAACTTGCCAGCTGATACGCCGAATGCACACTTTAAAGGATTCATCTTCAGTCCATACTTTTTCATTCTTTCGAAAGCTAAACGCAAATCGGCCAAGTGAGATTCAAAAGCATCTGATTTGACAACAATATCATCAATATAAACTTCAAGTATGACACCGAGTAAATCATGAAAAATTAAATTCATAGCCCTTTGATGCGTGGCTCTGCTACCTCTTGAGCACTGCGTTGGATTTCCCCGAAGAGGAGAGGATGATGCAGCAAAGTAGCGTAAGTATTTCCCTCAGTTTTTGAGAACCAAGGTATCAATCCAGTAGGAGGCCACGCTCGAGTCCCTCGTACCTACACAAAAACAATAGCTCAACGCAACCAACACGCTTAGGGGTTGTCAATCCCTTCACGGTCACTTACGAAAGTGAGATCTGATAGAGATGATAAATAATATTTTTGGTATTTTTGGTATAGAGATGCAAAGTAAATAAAGTAAAAGCAAAGTAAAAGCAAAGCAATAATAAAGTAATGGAGATTGATATGATGAGAAAGAGACCCGGGGGCCATAGGTTTCACTAGTGGCTTCTCTCAAGAGCATAAGTATTCTACGGTGGGTGAACACATTACTGTTGAGAAATTGACAGAATTGAGCATAGTTATGAGAATATCTAGGTATGATCATGTATATAGGCATCATGTCCGAGACAAGTAGACCGAAACGATTCTGCATCTACTACTATTACTCCACTCATCGACCGCTATCCAGCATGCATCTAGAGTACTAAGTTAAAAACAGAGTAACGCCTTAAGCAAGATGACATGATGTAGAGGGATAGTCTCATGCAATATGATAAAAAAACCATCTTGTTATCCTCGATGGCAACGATACAATACGTGCCTTGCTGCCCCTTCTGTCACTGGGAAAGGACACCGCAAGATCGAACCCAAAGCTAAGCACTTCTCCCATGGCAAGAACAACCAATCTAGTAGGCCAAACCATACTGATAATTCAAAGAGACTTGCAAAGATAACCAATCATACATAAAAGAATTCAGAGAAGATTCAAATATTATTCATAGATAGACTGGATCATAAACCCACAATTCATCGGTCTCAACAAACACACCGCAAAAAGAAGATTACATCAAATAGATCTCCATGAGAGAGGGGGAGAACATTGTATTGAGATCCAAAAAGAGAGAAGAAGCCATCTAGCTACTAGCTATGGACCCGTAGGTCTGAAGTAAACTACTCACACTTCATCGGAGGGACTTGGATGATGAGGTAGAAGCCCTCCGTGATCGATCCCCCCTCCGGCGGAGCTCCGGAACAGGCCCCAAGATGGGATCTCGTGGATATAGAAAGTTGCAGCGGTGGAATTATGTTTTTGGCTCCGTCCCCGATTGTTTGGGGGTACGTGGATATATATAGGAAGAAGAAGTACGTCGGTGGAGCTTCGAGGGGCCCACGAGGCAAGGGGCGTGCCCTCCACCCTCGTGACCACCTAGTGGCTTTCTTGACGGAGGGTCAAAGTCTCCTGGATCTTAACTGATGAGAAAATCACGTTTCCGAAGGTTTCATTCCGTTTGGACTCCGTTTGATATTCCTTTTCTTCGAAACCCTAAAACAGGCAAAAAAAAGCAATTCTGGGCTGGGCCTCCGGTTAATAGGCTAGTCCCAAAAATAATATAAAAGTGGATAATAAAGCCCAATAATGTCTAAAACAGTAGATAATGTAGCATGGAGCAATCAAAGATTATAGATACATTGGGGACGTATCAAGCATCCCCAAGCTTAATTCTTGCTTGTCCTCGAGTAGGTAAATGATAAAAACAGAATTTTTGATGCGGAGTGCTACTTGGCATAATTTTAATGTAATTCTTCTTAATTGTGGTATGAATATTCAGATCCGAAAGATTCAAGACAAAAGTTCATATTGACATAAAAATGATAATACTTCAAGCATACTAACTAAGCAATTATGTCTTCTCAAAATAACAGGGCCAAAAAAAGTTCATCCCTACAAAATCATATAGTTTAGTCATGTTTCATTTTTGTCACACAAGAATGCTATCGTCATGCACAACCCCGATGACAAGCCAAGCAAGTTTCATACTTTAGTAATGTCAAACCTATAAACGTTCACACAATATATGAGCATGAGCCATGGACATAGCACTATGGGTGGAATAGAATATAATGGAGGGGGGGGTATGTGGAGAAGACAAAAAGGAGAAAGTCTCACATCAACGAGGCTAATCAATGGGCTATGGAGATGCCCACTGATTGATGTTAATGCAAGGAGTAGGGATTGCCATGCAACGGATGCACTAGAGCTATAAATGTATGAAAGCTCAACAAAAGAAACTAGTGGGTGTGCATCCAACTTGCTTGCTCATGAAGACCTGGGGCACTTGAGGAGGCCCATTGTTGGAATATACAAGCCAAGTTCTATAATGAAAAATTCCCACTAGTATATGAAAGTGATAACATGAGAGACTCTCTACTATGAAGATCATGGTGCTACTCTGAAGCAAAAGTGTGGTAAAAGGATAGTAACATTGTCCCTTCTCTCTTTTTCTCTAATTTTTTGGGCCTTCTCTTTTTTATGGCCTTTCTCTTTTTTGGGCCTTCTCTTTTTTATGGCCTTTCTCCTTTTTTATATTTATTCCTCACTTGGGACAATGCTCTAATAATGAGGATCATCACACTTCTATTTATTTACAACTCAATGATTACAACTCGATACTAGAACAAAGATGACTCTATATGAATGCCTCCGGTGGTGTACCGGGATACGCAATGAACCAAGAGTGACATGTATGAAAGAATTATGAACAGTGGCTTTGCCACAAATACTATGTCAACTACATGATCATGCTAAGCAATATGACAATGATGAGTGTGTCATGATGGAAAGTTGCATGGCAATATATCTCGGAATGGCGATGGAAATGCCATAATAGGTAGGTATGGTGGCTGTTTTGAGGAAGATATAAGGAGGTTTATGTGTGAAAGAGCGTATCATATCACGGGGTTTGGATGCACCGACGAAGTTTGCGCCAACTCTCAATGTGAGAAAGGGCAATGCACAGTACCGAAGAGGCTAGCAAGGATGGAAGGGTGAGAGTGCGTATAATCCATGGACTCAACATTAGTCATAAAGAACTCACATACTTATTGCAAAAATCTACAAGTCATCAAAAACCTCGGCACTACGTGCATGCTCCTAGGGGGATAGATTGGTAGGAAAAGACCATCGCTCGTCCTCGACCGCCACTCATAAGGAAGACAATCAAATAACACCTCATGTTTCAAATTTGTTGCATAACGTTTACCATACGTGCATGCTACGGGACTTGCAAACTTCAACACAAGTATTTCTCAGTTTCACAACTACTCAACTAGCATGACTTTGATATTATTACCTCCATATCTCAAAACAATCATCAAGCATCAAACTTTTCGTAGTATTCAACACACTCATACGAAAGTTTTATTATTAATCTTGCATACCAAGCATATTAGGATTTTAAGCAAATTACCATGCTATTAAGACTCTCAAAATAATATAAGTGAAGCATGAGAGATCAATAGTTTCTATAAAACAAATCCACCACCGTGCTCTAAAAGATATAAGTGAAGTACTAGAGCAAAACTATAAAGCTCAAAAGATATAAGTGAAGCACATAGAGTATTCTATCAAATTCCAAATCATGTATGGCTCTCTCAAAAGGTGTGTACAGCAAGGATGATTGTGTTAGACTAACAATCAAAGACTCAAATCATAAAAGACGCTCAAGCAAAACACATATCATGTGGTGAATAAAAATATAGCTCCAAGTAAAGTTACCGATAGAAGTAGATGAAAGAGGGGATGCCTTCTGGGGCATCCCCAAGCTTTGGCTTTTAGGTGTCCTTAGATTATCTTGGGGGTGCCATGAGAATCCCCAAGCTTAGGCTCTTGGCACTCCTTGTTCCATAATCCATCAAATCTTTACCCAAAACTTAAAGTAGAAAACTCGTGAGCTCTGTTAGCGAAAGAAAACAAAAGACCACTTCAAGGTACTGTAATGAACTCATTATTTATTTATATGGGTGTTAAACCTACTGTATTCCAACTTCTCTATGGATTATAAACTATTTTACTAGCCATAGATTCATCAAAATAAGCAAACAACACACGAAAAACAGAATCTGTCAAAAACAGAACAGTCTGTAGTAATATGTAGCTAGCGCAAGATCTGGGACCCCAAAAATTCTAAAATAAATTTCTGGACGTGAGGAATTTATCTATTAATCATCTTAAAATAGAATTAAATAAATAGCACTTTCCAAATAAAAATGACAGCAGTTCTCGTGAGCGCTAAAGTTTCTGTTTTTTACAGCAAGTTCAACAGGACTTTCCCCAAGTCTTCCCAACGGTTCTACTTGGCACAAACACTAATTAAACACCAAAAACACAACCAAAACAGAGGCTAGATAATTTATTTATTACTAAACAGGAGCAAAAAGCAAGGAATAAAAAAAATTGGGTTGCCTCCCAACAAGCGCTATCGTGTAACTCCCCTAGCTAGGCATAACAAGCAAGAATAGATGTAGGTATTGCCATCTTTGGTAGGCAATCCATAAGTGGCTCTCATGATAGATTCATATGGTAATTTTATTTTCTTTCTAGGGAAGTGTTCCATGCCCTTTTTTAATGGAAATTTAAATCTAATATTCCCTTCCTTCATATCAACAATTGCACCAACCGTTCTAAGGAAAGGTCTACCAAAAATAATAGGGCAAGAAGGATTGCAATCTATATCAAGAATGATAAAATCTACGGGCACATAATTCCTATTTACAACAATAAGAACATCATTAATTCTTCCCATAGGTTTCTTAATAGTGGAATCCGCAAGATGAAAGTGTTGGGGAACGTTGCAGAAAACAAAAAATTTCCTACGGTTTCACCAAGATCCATCTATGAGTTCATCTAGCAACGAGTGATCGAATTACATCTACATACCTTTGTAGATCACGCGCGGAAGCGTTCAAAGAACGGGGATGAGGAAGTCGTACTCGACGTGATCCAAATCACCGGAGATCCTAGCGCCGAACGTACGGTCAGCGTGACGTCTCCTCCTTCTTGATCCAGCAAGGGGGGGAGGAGAGGTTGATGAAGATTCAGCAGCACGACGGCGTGGTGGTGGATGCAGCAGTCACCGCAGCAGGGCTTCGCCGTTCTTTTGCGAGAGGGAGAGGTGTAGCAGGGGAGAGGGAGGCGCCAAGAGTCAAGGGTGCGGCTGCCCCTCCCCCCCCCCTTTATATAGGCTCCCCAAGGGGGGCGCCGGCCCTAGGAGATGGGATCTCCTAGGGGGGCGGCGGCCAAGGGTGGAGTGGCCCCCAAGGCAAGTGGGGCGCCCCCCCCCCACCCTAGGGTTTCCAACCCTAGGCGCAGGGGGTGGGCCAAGGGGGCGCACCAGCCCACTATGGGCTGGTTCCCCTCCCCACTTCAGCCCATGGGGCCCTCCGGGATGGGTGGTCCCACCCGGTGGACCCCCGGGACCCATCCGGTGGTCCCGGTACAATACCGGTGACCCCCGAAACTCTCCCGATGGCCGAAACTGCACTTCCTATATATAATTCTTCACCTCCGGACCATTCCAGAACTCCTCGAGACGTCCGGGATCTCATCCGGGACTCCGAACAACTTTCGGGTTATTGCATATTCATATCTCTACAACCCTAGCGTCACCGAACCTTAAGTGTGTAGACCCTACGGGTTCAGGAGACATGTAGACATGACCGAGATGGCTCTCCGGTCAATAACCAACAGCGGGATCTGGATACCCATGTTGGCTCCCACATGCTCCTTGATGATCTCATCGGATGAACCACGATGTCAAGGATTCAAGCAACCCCGTATACAATTCCCTTTGTCAATCGGTACGTTACTTGCCCGAGATTCGATCGTCGGTATCCCAATACCTCGTTCAATCTCCTTACCGGCAAGTCACTTTACTCGTACCGTAATGCATGATCCCGTGACCAGACACTTGGTCACTTTGAGCTCATTATGATGATGCATTACCGAGTGGGCCCAGAGATACCTCTCCGTCATACGGAGTGACAAATCCCAGTCTTGATCCGTGTCAACCCAACAGACACTTTCGGAGATATCCGTAGTATACCTATATAGTCACCCAGTTACGTTGTGACGTTTGGTACACCCAAAGCACTCCTACGGTATCTGGGAGTTACATGATCTCATGGTCTAAGGAAAAGATACTTGACATTGGAAAAACTCTAGCAAATGAACTATACGATCTTGTGCTAAGTTTAGGATTGGGTCTTGTCCATCACATCATTCTCCTAATGATGTGATCTCGTTATCAATGACATCTAATGTCCATAGTCAGGAAACCATGACTATCTGTTGATCAACGAGCTAGTCAACTAGAGGCTTACTAGGGACATGTTGGTGTCTATGTATTCACACATGTATTACGATTTCCGGATAACACAATTATAGCATGAATAAAAGACAATTGTCATGAACAAGGAAATATAATAATAATCCTTTTATTATTGCCTCTAGGGCATATTTCCAACAGTCTCCCACTTGCACTAGAGTCAATAATCTAGTTACGTTGTGATGAATCGAACACCCATGGAATTCTGGTGTTGGTCATGTTTTGCTCTAGGGAGAGGTTTAGTCAACGGATCTGCAACATTCAGGTCCGTATGTACTTTACAAATATCTATGTCTCCATCTTGAACATCTTCACGAATGGAGTTGAAGCGACGCTTGATGTGCCTGGTCTTCTTGTGAAACCTGGGCTCCTTGGCAAGTGCAATAGCCCCAGTGTTGTCACAGAAGAGTTTGATCGGCCCCGACGCATTGGGTATGACTCCTAGGTCGGTGATGAACTCCTTCACCCAAATTGCTTCATGCGCTGCCTCCGAGGCTGCCATGTACTCCGCTTCACATGTAGATCCCGCCACGACGCTCTGCTTGCAACTGCACCAGCTTACTGCCCCACCATTCAAAATATACACGTATCCGGTTTGTGACTTAGAGTCATCCAGATCTGTGTCGAAGCTAGCGTCGACGTAACCCTTTACGACGAGCTCTTCGTCACCTCCATAAATGAGAAACATTTCCTTAGTCCTTTTCAGGTACTTCAGGATATTCTTGACCGATGTCCAGTGTTCCTTGCCGGGATTACTTTGGTACCTACCTACCAAACTTACGGCAAGGTTTACATCAGGTCTGGTACACAGCATGGCATACATAATAGAACCTATGGCTGAGGCATAGGGGATGACACTCATCTCTTCTATATCTTCTGCCGTGGTCGGACATTGAGCTGAGCTCAATTTCACACCTTGCAACACAGGCAAGAACCCCTTCTTAGACTGATCCATATTGAACTTCTTCAATATCTTATCAAGGTATGTGCTTTGTGAAAGACCTATGAGGCGTCTTGATCTATCTCTATAGATCTTGATGCCTAATATATAAGCAGCTTCTCCAAGGTCCTTCATTGAAAAACTCTTATTCAAGTAGGCCTAAATGTTGTCCAAAAGCTCTATATCATTTCCCATCAAAAGTATGTCATCTACATATAATATGAAAAATGCTACAGAGCTCCCACTCACTTTCTCGTAAACGCAGGCTTCTCCACAAGTCTGCATAAACCCAAACGCTTTGATCATCTCATCAAAGCGAATGTTCCAACTCCGAGATGCTTGCACCAGCCCATAAATCGAGCGCTGGAGCTTGCACACCTTGTCAGCATTCTTAGGATCGACAAAACCTTCCGGCTGCATCATATACAATTCTTCCTTAAGGAAACCATTAAGGAATGCCGTTTTGACGTCCATTTGCCATATCTCATAATCATAGTATGCGGCAACTTCTAACATAATTCGGACGGACTTCAGCTTCGCTATGGGAGAGAAAGTCTCATCGTAGTCAACCCCTTGAACTTGCCGATAACCCTTAGCAACAAGTCGAGCTTTATAGATGGTAACATTACCATCCGCGTCCGTCTTCTTCTTAAAGATCCATTTGTTTTCTATCGCTCGCGGATCATCGGGCAAGTCCGTCAAAGTCCATACTTTGTTTTCATACATGGATCCTATCTCGGATTGCATGGCTTCAAGCCATTTGTTGGAATCTGGGCCCGCCATTGCTTCTTCATAGTTCGAAGGTTCACCGTTGTCTAACAACATGATTTCCAAGACAGGGTTGCCGTACCACTCTGGTGCGGAACGTGTCCTTGTGGACCTACGAAGTTCAGTAGAAACTTGATCTGAAGTTTCATGATCATCATCATTAACTTCCTCTCTAGTCGGCACAGGCACCTCAGGAACATTTTCTTGAGTTGCGCCATTTTCCGGCTCAAGAGGTAATACTTCATCAAGGTCTACTTTCCTCCCACCTACTTCTTTCGAGAGGAACTCCTTCTCTAGAAAGGATCCATTCTTGGCAACAAAGATCTTGCCTTCGGATCTGAGGTAGAAGGTATACCCAATAGTTTCTTTAGGGTATCCTATGAAGACGCATTTTTCTGACTTGGGTTCGAGCTTTTCAGGTTGAAGTTTCTTGACATAAGCATTGCATCCCCAAACTTTTAGAAACGATAGCTTAGGCTTCTTCCCAAACCATAATTCATACGGTGTCGTCTCAACGGATTTCGACGGAGCCCTATTTAAAGTGAATGCGGCAGTCTCTAAAGCATAGCCCTAAAATGATAGCGGTAAATCGGTAAGAGACATCATAGATCGCACCATATCTAATAGAGTGCGATTACGATGTTCGGACACACCATTACGCTGAGGTGTTCCAGGCGGCGTGAGTTGTGAAACTATTCCACATTTTCTTAAGCGTGTGCCAAATTCGTGACTCAAGTATTCTCCTCCACGATCTGATCGCAAGAACTTGATTTTCCTGTCACGTTGAATCTCAACCTCACTCTGAAATTCCTTGAACCTTTCAAAGGTCTCAGACTTGTGTTTCATTAAGTAGACATACCCATATCTACTCAAGTCATCAGTGAGAGTGAGAACATAACGATAACCACCGCGAGCCTCAACACTCATTGGACCGCACACATCAGTATGTATGATTTCCAATAAGTTGGTTGCTCGCTCCATTGTTCCTGCGAACGGAGTCTTGGTCATTTTACCCATGAGGCATGGTTCGCACATGTCAAATGATTCGTAATCAAGAGACTCTAAAAGTCCATCTGCATGGAGCTTCTTCATGCGTTTGACACCTATGTGACCAAGGCGGCAGTGCCACAAGTATGTGGGACTATCATTATCAACCTTACATCTTTTGGTACTCACACTATGAATATGTGTAGCATTACGCTCGAGATTCATTAAGAATAAGCCATTCACCATCGGAGCATGACCATAAAACATATCTCTCATATAAATAGAACAACCATTATTCTCGGATTTAAATGAGGAGCCATCTCGTATTAAACGAGATCCTGATACAATGTTCATGCTCAAACTTGGCACTAAATAACAATTATTGAGGTTCAAAACTAATCCCGTAGGTAAATGTAGAGGTAGCGTGCCGACGGCGATCACATCGACCTTGGAACCATTCCCGACGCGCATCGTCACCTCGTCCTTCGCTAGTCTCCGCTTATTCCGCAGCTCCTGCTTTGAGTTACAAATGTGAGCAACTGCACCGGTATCAAATACCCAGGAGCTACTACGAGTACTGTTAAGGTACACATCAATTACATGTATATCACATATACCTTTCGTTTTGCCGGCCTTCTTGTCCGCTAAGTATTTGGGGCAGTTCCGCTTCCAGTGACCACTCTCCCTGCAATAAAAGCACTCAGTCTCGGGCTTGGGTCCATTCTTTGGCTTCTTCCTGGCAGCTTGCTTGCCGGGCGCGGCAACTCCCTTGTCGTCCTTCTTGAAGTTCTTCTTACCCTTGCCTTTCTTGAACTTAGTGGTTTTATTCACCATCAACACTTGATGTTCCTTTTTGACTTCTACCTCTGCTGATTTCAGCATTGCAAATACTTCAAGAATGGTCTTTTCCATCCCCTGCATATTGAAGTTCATCACAAAGCTCTTGTAGCTCGATGGAAGCGACTGAAGGATTCTGTCAATGACCGCGTCATCCGGGAGATTAACTCCCAGCTGAGTCAAGCGGTTATGCAACCCAGACATTTTGAGTATGTGCTTGCTGACAGAACTATTTTCCTCCATCTTACAGCTGAAGAACTTGTCAGAGACTTCATATCTCTCGACCCAGGCATGAGCTTGAAAAACCATTTTCAGCTCTTCGAACATCTCATATGCTCCGTGTCTCTCAAAACGCTTTTGGAGCCCCGGTTCTAAGCTGTAAAGCATGCCGCACTAAACAAGGGAGTAATCATCAGCACGTGTCTGCCAAGCGTTCATAACGTCTTGGTTCTGTGGGACGGGTGCGTCACCTAGCGGTGCTTCTAGGACATAATCTTTCTTGGCAGCTATGAGGATGATCCTCAGGTTCTGGACCCAGTCCGTATAGTTGCTGCCATCGTCTTTCAGCTTGGTTTTCTCTAGGAACGCGTTGAAGTTGAGGACAACGTGGGCCATTTGATCTACAAGACATATTGTAAAGATTTTAGACTAAGTTCATAATAATTAAGTTCATCTATTTAATGAACTCCCACTCAGATAGACATCCCTCCAGTCATCTAAGTATAACATGATCCGAGTTAACTAGGTCGTGTCCGATCATCACGTGAGACGGACTAGTCAACATCGGTGAACATCTTCATGTTGATCGTATCTTCTATACGACTCATGCTCGACCTTTCGGTCTTCTGTGTTCCGAGGCCATGTCTGTACATGCTAGGCTCGTCAAGTCAACCTAAGTGTTTGCATGTGTAAATCTGTATTACACCCGTTGTATGTGAACGTTGGAATCTATCACACCCGATCATCACATGGTGCTTCAAAACAACGAACTGTCGCAACGGCGCACAGTTAGGGGGGACACTTTCTTGAAATTATTATGAGGGATCATCTTATTTACTACCGTCGTTCTAAGTAAACAAGATGCAAAAACATGATAAACATCACATGCAATCAAATAA
Source organism: Triticum urartu (assembly GCF_003073215.2). Classification (NCBI taxonomy): domain Eukaryota; kingdom Viridiplantae; phylum Streptophyta; class Magnoliopsida; order Poales; family Poaceae; genus Triticum; species Triticum urartu. The sequence goes on from NC_053022.1 coordinate 540,328,755, forward strand.
TAATAGTGACATGATATGGCCAATATCACATAGCTCCTTTGATCTCCATCTTGGGGCTCCATGATCATCTTGTCACCGGCATGACACCATGATCTCCATCATCGTGTCTCCATGAAGTTGCTCGCCAACTATTACTTCTACTACTATGGCTAACACGTTTAGCAATAAAGTAAAGTAATTTACATGGTGTTTCTCAATGACACGCAGGTCATACAAAAAATAAAGACAACTCCTATGGCTCCTGCCGGTTGTCATACTCATCGACATGCAAGTCGTGATTCCTATTAAAATGGCATGAACATCTCATACATCACATATATATCATTCATCATTCATCACAACTTTGGCCATATCACATCACAAAACACTTGCTGCAAAAACAAGTTAGACGTCCTCTAATTGTTGTTGCAAGTTTTACGTGGCTGCAATAGGGTTCTAGCAAGAACGTTTTCTTACCTACGTGAAAGCCACAACGTGATTTGTCAACTTCTATTTACCCTTCATAAGGACCCTTTTCATCGAATCCGCTCCAACTAAAGTGGGAGAGACAGACACCCGCCAGCCACCTTATGCAACTAGTGCATGTTAGTCGGTGGAACCAGTCTCACGTAAGCGTACGTGTAAGGTTGGTCCGGGCCGCTTCATCCCACAATACTGCTGAAGCAAAATAAGACTAGTAGCGGCAAGAAAGTTGACAACATCTACGCCCACAACAAATTGTGTTCTACTCGTGCAAAAGGAACTACGCATAGACCTAGCTCATGATGCCACTGTTGGGGAACGTTGCAGAAAACAAAAAATTTCCTATGGTTTCACCAAGATCCATCTATGAGTTCATCTAGCAACGAGTGATCGAATTGCATCTACATACCTTTGTAGATCACGCGCGGAAGCGTTCAAAGAACGGGGATGAGGAAGTCGTACTCGACGTGATCCAAATCACCGGAGATCCTAGCGCCGAACGGACGGCACCTCCGTGTTCAACACACGTACGGTCAGCGTGACGTCTCCTCCTTCTTGATCCAGCAAGGGGGGAGGAGAGGTTGATGAAGATCCAGCAGCACGACGGCGTGGTGGTGGATGCAGCAGTCACCGCAGCAGGGCTTCGCCGTTCTTCTGCGAGAGGGAGAGGTGTAGCAGGGGAGAGGGAGGCGCCAAGAGTCAAGGGTGTGGCTGCCCCTCCCTCCCCCCTTTATATAGGCTCCCCAAGGGGGGGGCGCCGGCCCTAGGAGATGGGATCTCCTAGGGGGGCGGCGGCCAAGGGTGGAGTGGCCCCCAAGGCAAGTGGGGCGCCCCCCCCACCCTAGGGTTTCCAGCCCTAGGCGCAGGGGGTGGGCCAAGGAGGCGCACCAGCCCACTATGGGCTGGTTCCCCTCCCCACTTCAGCCCATGGGGCCCTCCGGGATGGGTGGTCCCACCCGGTGGACCCCCGGGACCCATTCGGTGGTCCCGGTACAATACCGGTGACCCCCCGAAACTCTCCAGATGGCCGAAACTGCACTTCCTATATATAATTCTTCACCTCCGGACCATTCCGGAACTCCTCGAGATGTCCGGGATCTCATCCGGGACTCCGAACAACTTTCGGGTTACTACATATTCATATCTCTACAACCCTAGCGTCACCGAACCTAAGTGTGTAGACCCTACGGGTTCGGGAGACATGTAGACATGACCGAGATGGCTCTCCGGTCAATAACCAACAGCGGGATCTGGATACCCATGTTGGCTCCCACATGCTCCTCGATGATCTCATCGGATGAACCACGATGTCGAGGATTCAAGCAACCCCGTATACAATTCCCTTTGTCAATCGGTACGTTACTTGCCCGAGATTCGATCGTCGGTATCCCAATACCTCGTTCAATCTCGTTACTGGCAAGTCACTTTACTCGTACCGTAATGCATGATCCCGTGACCAGACACTTGGTCACTTTGAGCTCATTATGATGATGCATTACCGAGTGGGCCCAGAGATACCTCTCCGTCATACGGAGTGACAAATCCCAGTCTTGATCCGTGTCAACCCAACAGACACTTTCGGAGATACCCGTAGTATACCTTTATAGTCACCCAGTTACGTTGTGACGTTTGGTACACCCAAAGCACTCCTACGGTATCCGGGAGTTACACGATCTCATGGTCTAAGGAAAAGATACTTGACATTGGAAAAACTCTAGCAAATGAACTATACGATCTTGTGCTATGTTTAGGATTGGGTCTTGTCCATCACATCATTCTCCTAATGATGTGATCTCGTTATCAATGACATCTAATGTCCATAGTCAGGAAACCATGACTATCTGTTGATCAACGAGCTAGTCAACTAGAGGCTTACTAGGGACATGTTGGTGTCTATGTATTCACACATGTATTACGATTTCCAGATAACACAATTATAGCATGAATAAAAGACAATTATCATGAACAAGGAAATATAATAATAATCCTTTTATTATTGCCTCTAGGGCATATTTCCAACAGAAAGTTTAGAGAGCAATCATCAAAATCTCGGAAATCTAGTAAAACACACAAAGTTTTGGGAATAGTAGAGACACTAGCACCCAAATCACACAAAGCATAAAACTCATAATTTTTAATTTTAATTTTAATAGTTGGTTCCCACTCATCATAAAGTTTTCTAGGGATAGAAACTTCCAATTCAAGTTTTTCTTCATAAGATTGCATCAAGGCATCAACGATATGTCTAGTAAACGCTTTATTTTGACTATAAGCGTGAGGAGATTTTAGCACAGATTGCAAAAAGGAAATACAATCAATCAAAGAGAAATTTTCATAGTTAAATTCCTTGAAATCCATAATAGTGGGTTTAGCAACATCTAGGGTTTCAATTTCTTCAATCCCACTTTTATCAAATTTAGCATCAAGATCAACAAATTCTGAATTCTTAGAACGCCTTCTAGGTAAAGGTGGATCATATTCAGTCCCATCATAATCAGGATTCATATTGCAAAACAAAGATTTAATAGGGGACACATCAATAACTTTTAGATCTTCATCATTATTTTCATAGGAACTAGAAGAACACGCTTTTATAAAGGCATCTTTCTTAGCACGCATCCTAGCGGTTCTTTCTTTGCACTCGTCAATGGAAATTCTCATGGCTTTGAGAGACTCATTTATATCATGCTTAGGTGGAATAGATCTAAGTTTCAAAGAATCAACATCAAGAGCAATTCTATCAACGTTCCTAGCCAAATCATCAATCTTAAGCAATTTTTCTTCAATCATAGCATTAAAATTCTTTTGCGAAGAAATAAATTCTTTAGTATTAGATTCAAAATCAGAGGGTATCTTATTATAATTTCCATAAGAATTGTTGTAGGAATTACCATAATTATTAGAGGGATTACTAGGATAAGGCCTAGGATTGAAATTTCCTCTATACACGTTGTTACCAAAATTGTTCCTACCAACAAAATTCACATCCATAGATTCATTATTATTCTCAATCAAAGTAGACAAGGGCACATCATTAGGATCAGAAGAAACACTCTTATTAGCAAATAATTTCATAAGTTCATCCATCTTTCCACTCAAAACATTAATTTCTTCTATTGCATGCACCTTTTTAGTAGATCTTTCAGTATGCCATTGAGAATAATTAACCATAATATTATCTAGGAGTTTAGTAGCTTCTCCTAAAGTGATTCCCATAAAAGTGCCTCCCGCGGCCGAATCTAAAAGATTTCTAGAAGCAAAATTCAATCCGACATAAAAATTTTGTATAATCATCCACAAATTCAAACCATGAGTAGGGCAATTACGTATCATTAATTTCATTCTCTCCCAAGCTTGTGCAACATGTTCATGATCAAGTTGTTTAAAATTGATAATATCGTTTCTAAGAGAGATGATCTTAGCGGGAGGAAAATACTTAGAGATAAAAGCATCTTTGCACTTGTTCCATGAATCAATACTATTTTTAGGCAAAGACGAAAACCAAGCTTTAGCACGATCTCTAAGAGAAAAAGGAAATAGCTTCAATTTAACAATATCATTATCGACATATTTCTTATTTTGCATGTCACACAAATCAACGAAGCTATTTAGATGGGTAGCGGCATCTTCACTAGGAAGGCCGGAGAACGGATCTTTCATGACAAGATTCAGCAAAGCAGTATTAATTTCACAAGATTCAGCATCGGTAAGAGGAGCAATCGGAGTGCTAAGGAAATCATTATTATTGGTATTGGTGAAGTCACACAATTTAGTATTATCTTGAGCCATCGCGACAAACAAGCAAACTAACACACGAGCAAACAAAAAGCAAACGAGCAAAAGAGGCAAATAGAGAGGAAGGAAGGATAGAGAGAGAGGGCGAATAAAACGGCAAGGGTGAAGTGGGTGAGAGGAAAACAAGAGGTAAATGGAAAATAATGTAATGCGGAAGATAGGGATTGTGATGGGTACTTGGTATGTTGACTTTTGCACAGACTACCCGGAAACGGCGCCAAAAATTCTTCTTGCTACCTCTTGAGCACTGCGTTGGATTTCCCCGAAGAGGAGAGGATGATGCAGCAAAGTAGCGTAAGTATTTCCCTCAGTTTTTGAGAACCAAGGTATCGATACAGTAGGAGGATACGCTCGAGTCCCTCGTACTTACACAAAAACAATAGCTCAACGCAACCAACGCGCTTAGGAGTTGTCAATCCCTTCACGGTCACTTACGAAAGTGAGATCTGATAGAGATGATAAATAATATTTTTGGTATTTTTGGTATGGAGATGCAAAGTAAATAAAGTAAAAGCCAAGCAATAATAAAGTAATGGAGATTGATATGATGAGAAAGAGACCCGGGGGCCATAGGTTTCACTAGTGGCTTCTCTCAAGAGCATAAGTATTCTACGGTGGATGAACAAATTACTGTTGCGCAATTGACAGAATTGAGCATAGTTATGAGAATATCTAGGTATGATCATGTATAGAGGCATCACGTCCGAGACAAGTAGACCGAAACGATTCTGCATCTACTACTATTACTCCACTCATCGACCGCTATCGAGCATGCATCTAGAGTATTAAGTTAAAAACTGTTGCAAATATGCCCTAGAGGCAATAATAAAGTGGTTATTATTATATTTCCTTATTCATGATAATCGTTTATTATCCATGCTAGAATTGTATTGATAGGAAACTTAGATACATGTGTGGATACATAGACAACAACATGTCCCTAGTAAGCCTCTAGTTGACTAGCTCGTTGATCAATAGATGGTTACGGTTTCCTGACCATGGACATTGGATGTCGTTGATAACGGGATCACATCATTAGGAGAATGATGTGATGGACAAGACCCAATCCTAAGCCTAGCACAAAGATCGTGTAGTTCGTAT